>NC_054541.1:13740273-13837773 GCF_017654505.1 Polyodon spathula | reverse complement strand
CCCTAAAGTGGATAAATAAGGCAAAATATCTGACATACATTCACTGTGGACCACGACTGCTGAGACTACAACAAATAACAGCAGACACAGCAAATATGTAATATGCTCCAACTCTGAGCTGCTTATTTTCCATCTGCTAATGTGAATGATCAGCACACACACACATTCACAAGTACACACTCTCCAGACAGGGGCGCAGTCCTTACCCACGTCATCCTCGTCGAAGGAGTTCATGCAGGGGAAGTAGATGGCGAGGGCTTCGAAGGATGCCGACAGACTTATCCGGCTCTGGGAGCGCTCCATGTACAAGCCCGGCGTTGGTGCCGGGTTGGGCGCTGGCTTTGCCAATCTAGCCGGCGCATTTTTCACGCGGAGCACAGCACGCGGCGTCTTGGCAGATTTGTATGTTCCCGCCACAGGAGAAAAAAAAAACAATCCTTCAAGAGGTAGGGAGATGCCTTGAGCACACCGCACTGTTATATATTGAATGTAAAAATACCAACAAATACAGTAATAATACCACCTTTTGTTTTTCTTTTCAAATCTTTAAGCCAGAACAGAGGTAGCAGACAGAGATACAGAAGGATAAAAGAAAGAGGACAATCCCTTGAATTCCTTCAGCCTTCTACTGGCAGCTGTTTGTTTTGCTGTCATGGACAGGTGAGGCTCACACAGGCAAGGTTACTTTCTGTTTCTGTGTAAAGTAAGGTGCTCCTTCCACTCTTTGAGCTGACTCTCGTGAAACACTCTCAGTATCTCCTCAGCTTCTGTTTGTTTCTCAGCCCATTCACGAAGGAGACCTGGCTGAGGAGGGGAGGGGAGGGGGCTTGCATGAAATCAGAACTGGAATTTTGCAGCCCACCAATCAGAGAGCCCTGCTGCAGGAGGGGTGGCTCTGTGCAAAGAGCTGAGCGAAACGCAATGCTTTCAAACCTCCTCTCACATCATCCATCTATCAGCTGCATCTCTCTCTCTCTCCCTGTAATATCCTACATTCATATGACAAAATGTGACGAGACATGAGTGAGGCAAGAGGGGGGAGAGGCAGAGAGAAGATGGAGTCAATGGATTGTAGTTAACTATTTTAGAGACTGCGGGGGAGTTAAAAACTGATTCTGTGATTCATCCATTACTTCTCACAGACAAAAGTGTTTCTAATCATAGATGCCCAGATATAGGAGCATTTGAGCCGGCAGGATAGGAATGCTGTCACGACAGTAATGCTGTCAGGATAGGAATGGTTTCACAATATGAATTCTGTCACGATAGGAATGCTTTCTGGATAGGAATTCTGTCACAAAAGGAATGTTGCCAGGATAGGAATGCTATCACGATAGAAATTCTGTCCCAGTAGGAATTCTGTCACAATAGGAAAGCTTTCACAATAGGAATGCTGTCAGGTACCAATAAAGGTGCAAACAAGGGTTTATCAACATGTCTGTTAATAGCATTTACATATCTTTGTATCAACACGTGACTATCTGGGTTATCTATCTATCTGTAAACTCACATTGTGTTGTGGTTCAATACAAGACATTGATAAAGCCTTTTAGTCAAAAAAGATGACCTGTTTCTTTTAATATTTCTACAAAACCACAGATCAAGTATGCAGGAACGATTGTCATCCCATTATTTCACTGTAGACCATTTGTCTTTATATATCTCTTGGTATAATTTGTCTTTATATATCTCTTGGTATAATTGGAAATCAATAAACTCTATCAATCAAATTCTTGTTTTGTTTTTTTTTGTCTCTGCATTAGGGCAAATATTACACATCATTCCACCACTGAGATACAGTTTGTTAATTTATTTTTTATTCTTAATGCATTTAATGGATATACTCTTACTTGATTTGAATTTAGCTGGAGATACAGATAAATAAATCCGCCGTGTCCATAGAAAGCAGGATTGACAGCTCTTGTTTGGAAAGATAATCGATGCATGTTTCCTAACAGCTCGTTTGCCACGAGACACAACTCAATCCCTCTCTGTGAAATCACTGGGTTTTAACCCCACCCTACCCGTCTCACTCCTTTCTGCAGATTTTTGGCTTTTGTTTTCGTAGCCAGTTGCTACTAGAAGTCTCCTCTAGTGCAATGAAGAGACAGCTAGGGATGAGTGAACTGAAGGGCTGGGAGGATCAAAGTGCTCCCTCCTGATCACATATCCTGGGGAGACAGATAGGCGCAATATAGAGTGTAGGATTATGTAATATGCAGATGGGTGTCATCAATGAAGAAGTGTTGTAGGTAGAATCTTTTGCTTTTTATCTTCTCCGAATATATTGATGTGAATCCTTACAAAGCAATATCCACAACAGCATTGCTTTCAATAAAGAATCCAGGTTATAATGATGTCTTTTTTTTCCGAATGTGGTCTCATGTGGAAGTTCATTCTAGATATAAATATGTGTCTACGGGTGTTAAACTGCTCAATAGAACTGCAATGACACTTTCCATGACGTGTCTCTAATTACTGCGTCTCTGCATAGTCGTGACATAGTAAATACGTGCACACTTATACACTGTTACAGTGTTATTATGCAGTCACAATGTAGTCAAGGTGCAAATGTTTTTGCTTGACATATGTAAGTACAGAATTGTATCGGAAAGGGTTCGGGTTTGGTTTAGGAGTAGGGTTATATCTTGCAACCAGCATCATTCATTGTAATTCTGTATAATAGCATTGAGATTGTGGAAGTGCACCGGTATTTACTAACTCCTATGTAAATACACAGTAAATAGAGACCCTTGATGTAACGTGTTGCTGCTGTTATAAAGCTCTTTGACCTTGGAGTGGCTGAAAAAAAAAACAACCCAAAAAAGCAAAAGATGCAGCACAAAAATAAAAAGACTTTCGGTTGCTCTGTAGCGGTTGTCATGGCTACCCAGTGAGGCCGCGCTAGGCTCTGCAATAGCACTGTTTCAGTACTGGGGTATTACAGGAATGAATAGAAGGAGCATGCTTTACACTTTCAGCTTTCTTACTGGAAAAGCGCATGACTCATGAAAGAAGGGCACTAAATATAGCTCAGGACAGAATAACGGCATGCTATATTCTAAATGAAAAACTAAATACAGGAAAACTTCACTTCAAACTTGTAGAACCCATCTCCTTCTCATTTGGATTACCAAAAATATCTAGAACAGAGCACTGATTGGCTGAACAGTATTCCAAGCGGTGCTGTTGTTAGACGGTGGGTCTCAGGAGAGAGCTGTTTAGTATGCTGACAAAAATATACTTAAAATATATTTAGAAATGGCAGGGTGAATGATCTGAAGACCCGGACATTTCAACCCGTTACGTGGAGATCACAAGATAAATGGCCGTTTCCATGTCCGCAATGAGCCACCATACTTTAGCCGTGTTTCAAAGCTCTTTTTTTTTCATTTTGAATCTCAGTATGACACAAAGGCCTTATTGCCTAACAACGCATCTAGCAGCATGACTCATGCGCAGGTGTAAGCTTCTGAAGATAATTACAGAGTGACAAGAGGACCTTTTTACCTTAATATAATAAAAGTTTCCAATCAGCTAAAGAAATGTGGTGCTTACTGAGCCGGCCCTGACAGTGTGTCATGTCTCAGCTACTTTCAAACTATCTCTCAGGTGTCTTTATTCAGTCTACCTCCTTGTCCACAACTCGATATTGCAATAATGAATAATATCCTGCCAGCGCATGTGTTGGCTCAGCGAGCTGTAAATCACCCCAGTCGAGCCGCATGCTTCCTATTCTATTTATACCTCGCTGGCACCTGGAATAGCACACTGGGTGCTGAATGTGATGTTTCGTTCAAACAAAGACTTAAACAGAAAGTTCACCATAAAGAGAAGGCTAGTGCGGGAATGTTGGCAGGAACTCCTCGAGAGCCTCAAACAAAGTCATTGGCTGAAGGCATGAGCTGTTATAGAGCAGGTGCACACTGTAAGTCCTGCTGCAAACAGAAAAACTAATTGGATCTTGTGGATTATTATTAGATGGGAGGGAAGAGGAAGGTATGCTTTTGTTTTTTTTTTGCTTTTAAGCAGATGTGCATGCCATTGTGAGGCACCTACATCAGATCTCATGAAACACACTGTTGTCATTCCAGTAGTTTTTAAGTTTTCTCTGCAATTTCAAAATGTTTTTTTTTTTTTTAAATGTAGTAAGCAGCTTTCATTTTCGTTCAGTCTAGCTTTCCAGAGACAGGGTATGCAGAGGTAAAGCTCAGTGTAGAAGTGTTTTAAATTCAAGGCTTATGGAAAGTTGACACACGTTTTCCACTCTTTCTCGTACAGAGGTGTACTCAGACCGTGGGGCGCCTTGCTTTGGTCTTGAAGTTTGAGAGACAGAAAAGGGAATTAAGATGGATCTTGAAGCTTGAAACATTCTGAAAATTTGTACGAGCTGCACAACAGAAAAGCATTAAGAAATATAGACTGATACCCTGATTTCAGGAGAGTAGAGATACTTCATGGTGAAGTTTTGATAGCTGCCAGTAACTTAATGTCAATTTCTTCTGTTTATCCAATTCATGTGTTTTTTGTTGGATTGCATTAAATGTTTTTTTTTTGTTGTTGTTTTTTTACTGTAGGCTGAACTCAGCAGACATCAGCATACATATGTAACACTGTGATTGACACACGTCAAAGCAAATACATCTCATTATATTTATACCCCAGTGTTACAGCACTGCATCTCCATCCCCGCAGCCCAGAATCACCTATTCTTTATACAAACTATACTAACACTTGCCAGGACAAGTACTTGAAAGAAATCACTGGGACCAAAGATGGACTGGTGTCTCTTGAAACAACAAAGAAACGAAAGTATCTATGTATATAGCCTACTTAGGCATATAGACATATACGTTATTCGTATGTATAGGTACAGTAGTCTCCACGTATAGGAACACCTCCTAAGAGAACACTTCGCCTAAGAGAACACCTTGTGGTGAAATCGATTTTTTACATTGTAAATGCTCTGCCTAAAGGAACAGGAACTTCGAATAACACCTTTTTAGCACCACTAGTGATTCACTCACAGCAGATACAGTACTGTTTTGTAACCTGATAAGTCAAGATCATCAAACTTAAATTCAAATGTTAAATTCAATCTTTTAAAATGTGACATCGAGAGGGTGTCTTGAGGCACGTTGATTGGTTTATTCAATCTTTTCACAATCGCCATCATATCATTGACTCGTTTTTGTATTCTGATTTCCAAGAGTGCACCTCATCGATACAAAACACGCCACTGTTATAAAAAAATGTTGAAAATTGCTCCAACTCCTCAAAAAAACCTGACTCAGACACAAGTTGCCGAGCAATTTGGTGTTTCCTGTTCTGGTTTGGTGTTTCCCGTTCACCACACTGTTCAATCATTTTGTGTTTTGACTATTGCTCCTGAACATGAATTCATAATTAATCTACAGCTGCTGCTGCATTTTTTTAACGTGTGTAAGGGTGCTGTGTTAATTTACTTTGACAGTTAGTTTATTAACATTACTTTGGCTGGTACTTTATTAATATAGTTTATTAACATGCAGTTGCCTATTGTTTTTCTCATATTCTGTTCATGTCATATGCTGATGCATGTGTGTCATGACAAGTAATACATGTGTATTTATGTATTGATTCATATTGTGTCTGGTGGTCAACGTCTTAAAGAACACTTTGGCTAAGAGAACACTTTGCTTGCTTCCCGAGGGAGGTTCTGTTAGATTGCTAGACATGTTAAATAAATGTTATGTATTCCTCTGCTTTGTGCACATTTGTCAGTGTTGTTTTTTAAAGGTGTTGTTTAGTGCTTGTATGAAGCTCATGTTAAAGCAAGGCAGAGTGGCAGAGTCCCTGTTTGATGTACAGCAGAGCTCACAGGACCTGAAAGAACTGAAATATATATATATATATATATATATATATATACACACAGAGGGGGGGTGAGAGTGAGAGTGAAAAGTGTGCAATGGTAAATGAGCACTCACATGCTTTCCAGGGCCCCTGTGGTAAACTGTTATGAGTTTGTGATGCAGGGTGCACGATATCTGCTCAGCTCTCTTTCTGCACACATCATGGTTAAGAGGGCGACCAAATCGTGTCTCATCACATCATCTCTTAGGTGCTTTCTCCCGCTCATATGAACATGCATTTGTAGAGCTAGTGATAGTGTTTATATGTTATACTAGTGCTGTTACTTTCAGTGCATTCCAATGTAGGGACTATCCACTTCCTGCTAGAAATAATAAATGTTTTTATCCACAGACTGTTTCCAAACCAGCTAAGCTCTGTAAGTGATATGTGCCAGCAGCACCACGCATTCTGCTATGTTCTTAAAGGTGATTATCATCTTATTAAAGATTATTAAAATGGTGTATTTGCATGCTTTAATTACAGTTATTATTAGTAGTAGTAGTAGTAGTAGTAGTAGTATTCAATCCACTGTAGTTACAAAAAATATATACTTCTTAGTGACTGGAAGTACAGTCCTAGTTATAGCTTTGTCACACATGGTACGAATCTCCTGAGTAAAGCTGTCCTGATTCCCAGTGCTAGGAGAAGGTCATTTTCATGAGGAGTGAGGGGTGGGTTAACACCTGTTTCCTGCTGCAGGCTCAGCAAAGCAAACTGAGCGAACAGCATTTTTCCCATGCACACTGGGGCTTTAAAACAAACCTCAAAAATACAAGCAGTTCTATAAAGCTGCTATTCAAAATGGTGATACCTCAAAGAGAGACCTAATATTACCTGTGTGCTTTTAGATGTGTAAATGGTTTTTGCTTTTTTGAATCGCTTGTATTAACTCTTTGCATGCTTAAGAATCAAGCACTGAAAGGGACTAAAATCCATGCTTACAGGCACCGCCCTTCCTTCCCTTCCTTTCTTTGACATTTTAAAATGACACATGCAGTCATCTTGTGATTGTGCTATGGGGGTGTACTTTTGTCTGGCTGTTTCTCTGCTGCCAGTATTTGGATTCATTCAGATGCTTTTAAATGTGAGATATCCTCCGTGTTGAAGCCTGTATTAATTCCATGCTGTTAGAAGCCCTTGAGTTGGCACCAACGTTAGTATCTGATTCTTCAATGTTTCAAAAGAAGATTATACATAATAATCAAGTACCAGCTGGAGGCACAACATAAAACCAAAGGACTGAAAGAACAAACATAAAAATCAGTAAAAGACAGCTTTGCACAAGCAAATTGGGATAATCCAATACCCGACACATTATGATTCTCATCTGTTCCTGACAAGCTTGCTTAAGATTCATTCCTGGTAGTTTATTAGTATTGAGGTAAGATTTGGTGCTGAATACAGGCGATGTCCATTAGAAATGCTGTAGTTTGTGTGTGCATGAACCCGAAACCTGATTGTCTGAAACCATACCGTTTAAGAGAGTTTCTCTGGAAACTGTTATATTGACATCTGATGGCTGAGAGAGGAAGACTGGGACAGAGAGTGACAGAGGAAAACAGAGAAAGAGACTCCAAGAGTCTGAATGATACCTCTATTATGAGTAACATGTTCTGAATCACTGATCCAAACAGAGAGAGTGTCTCCTAATTGAGAGTGACTGAAGGGTTGGAATGAGGAAGGAAGGAGGGTTCACTGAATTAAATACAAGGGTTAGAATGGAGAGCTGAAGGAAGGACGGTTGACTGAATCAAACACAAGGATGAAGTGAGAAATACTGGGCCAATCAGAAGCAGAGATAGAAAGTCCACTCAGACTGAACCAGATCAGTGCCAGGGACAATCAGAGAGAATCACCTTTCTGTTGTGTATATCTGAAGCATGCACAGAACTTATCATGCCCTGTTCTGATTACACTGACTGGTTGAAAACCATAAAGTGTATCGTTACCTTGCTATCAAAGTAAGACGCCTCTGTACTGAGGAGTGTGCTTAAACTGAGGAAAATTATTTGGTTAAATAAATAATTTTTTGTAGATGTCATTAAATATTTGTGGGTGAGAAAAAAACACACAACACTTGATCTGCATTTTAATTGAACAGCAGCAGCAGAAATCATACCTATAATGATCCCATTTCAGGAGACAACGCAAAGATCAGCCTCTTATTCTCATTGAGTGGCTCTGTGACATTTTACAGGAGCACAGATTCTCAGGGCCTCAATTCAGCATGAATGCCTCCTGGAGCGAGGCTGTAGAGAGGATGTCTCCACGGAAATAACTGGGACTTGGCTATTTTGTTCATTTCATTCTAATAGCAAAGAGATCTCTACCTCCCATCCTCACTGTCAATTAAAATCATATTTCCCATTATGACAAATTCCGCATTGGTACATTTCCCCCAAAATAGAAAAAAAACATGCATTTTTAATTAGAGCATTATATGCCATGCTAAACATTAGTTTCAGTGACTATAACATGTATAGCAGACTCCTACCATCCAAGCATGAATCACACTTGACAAAAGAGCTCAGGTTTCATTGGTTTATAAATAGGGTTATTTAGTTCATAACTATTAGCACAATGTTCAGATAATGCATGGCTGTATCATGTAACAGCTGTTGTACTTGCATTGCTCAGTCATTTTAAATCAACACAGTATTTAATCCACAACATTTCCCCTGATGTGTAATATGTTTGTAGTGTTTGTATTTCATCAGAGGCAAGGATTACAGAGGGTCAGTTCTAATCTTTTTTCCCCAGCATTGCAGTTGTTTGAATCTGAAGCACTGGATCATTGTGCAAACATTACATTCTGTACCTCCAGTAGACATTGAGGGGTCCACGTGTGTTTTATTATGTAGGGTTGTAGGTTGGGGTTGGGAATAGAGTTAGGGATAGGGTTAGGGTTAGGGTTAAGGTTAAGGGTTGGGTTTGGGGTTGGGGATAGGGTTAGGGTTAGGGTTAGGGTTAGGGTTAGGGTTGGGTTGGGGTTGGGGTTGGGGTTGGGGTTAGGGTTAGGGTTAGGGTTAGGGTTAGGGTTAGGGTTAAGGTTGGGTTGGGGTTAGGGTTAGGGTTGCCTTCAGTAAGACAGTGTTCCGATTCCTTAGTGCAGATTTTCGCATATATTCTCCCCACCTAAAGAAAGAGGTAAGGAAAAATAGTTTAGAGTTGAAAATGGATGTACTGTAAAAACACCAAGCAGATCAAACCAGTAGAACACAAACAGGTTGCACATTAACCCTAGCACTGAGAAAGAAAATTCAATACTTCATTCCATCTTAATATGATCTGAGCAAACAAGATAAACATCGCTTGCCATAATAAACATAGAAGTATATATATAGCTCAGAAAGCAGTGAATGCAGAGTGACTCAGACCATGCAGGCACAGTGGGAGCTGTATCTAAATGCAGCTCCTGACAGCTCCCAAGCTGCTGTTTCCTACAGCTATTTTGATGTAGGTTGGTGTTTGAAGTGGGAGTTTGGCTGTTTTGGTTGAATTGCAAACTTTCTACTCTATACAGGAAGATTCAGACCATCTTCTTAGCTTGTGTGCATGTTTTTATTTTTGGTTCTGCCCTGGAACTCAAAAAGGAAAGTGTATTTTATCATCTTAACAATGCAGCCTAGCACTATTGTATTCCAGTCATACAATTTTCACGTGACAATGTTTATAGAAAATATAAATATATTATTCCCCTAACCTTAATCCTGAACACACTGCTAGGTGAAATACTGCTGTATACAAATCAGCATACTGTCAGGTTCTGAAATGTTTTATCAGAACAAAACAGATGATTTGAATAATAAATAAAACAGCTTGTCTTCTGATCAAAGGATGGGTTTGTTATTTGGAGAGATGGGTTTGTTATTTTGAAAGATCTCATCCGTGGCTCCCTGGCGAGTCTTTTAACGCACCGCTAGGACGTTTCATTTCTCCTACATGATGACTGAGGAGGTGCGAGGAAAATGAAATGCAGGTTTAGAAGAGGGGACGATGACCTCTGCACCCCCACTGCTTCAATTATAGGCTCCTGGATGGGAATCAGCGGTTTAAAAATGTATTGCTATCCATGCATATCCAAGCACATTTCTCATTCTTAAAGTAAAACTCATTTCCCCAAGTGGCTGCAAGTTTGGAAACACACTTACTGAGATTCCACACTCTTAATGCAGGTTTCACAAAGCACAGCACTGTAATGAGGTCTGCCTCAAACACATTGTCTAATGCACCTTGTTGGGATGATTGAAGTTTGCTCTTATCTGATTTGGCTTCAGGAAGATTTAAGGCTACAGTACCAGCCTTTACAATGTTTTACTCAGATGTAAGTTTGTGGTAGTGAGTTCCCATCTAGTTTTTAGAGCCTCCTTTTGAAAGGTTTGACCAAACCCATGCAACTGCTTTCAAAGCATGCATTAGACAAGCCAGTGCTCAGAGGCTTCTCTTCTCTCTTTTTTTCTTCTTTAGGCAGTATTTCAAACAAAGACTCAAATGGCTCTTGGAAGAGATGTGTGGGTTTCCCTGTACAGTGTGATTCTGTGGAGACCATATTGTAATGATTCAAACTGTGGAGTAGCATGCGGACTGGAAGGCTCTTGAATCTTAGCATTATCAATATTTCGGTAGTACATGCATTTACAGTCATTACTTAGTAAATACATGTGTATTACTAACACATCATTACAATGTTTATGCATAGTTACAATCTACTTAATGTGTAAATCATTATATGTAAGTACACAATTTTAGGGTTAGGGATAGGCTTAGGGCTAGGTTTATAGCGTGCAAAAAAATGTACACATTAAGTGCATTGTAGCAATGCATGGTAACATTGTAATTATGCGTAAGTACACGTGTATTTACTAAATAATTACTATGTAAATACACAAAGACACTTAATGTAAAATGTTCCTAATATTTGTTGTGAATGCCAAACAGCTAATAAGAGCAGAGAGAGATGGGTTCAGGTTTGCAAAAACATTCAGAAGTGAAGTATCGATTTGCCAGCCCTGTGGGTATTTCCATTGATTTGCCAGCCCTGTGGGTATTTCTATTGATTTGCCAGCCCTGTGTGTATTTCTATTGATTTGCCAGCCCTGTGTGTAATTCCATTGATTTGCCAGCCCTGTGGGTATTTCCATTGATTTGCCAGCCCTGTGGGTATTTCTATTGATTTGCCAGCCCTGTGGGTATTTCTATTGATTTGTCAGCCCTGTGGGTATTTCCATTGATTTGCCAGCCCTGTGTGTATTTCCATTGATTTGCCAGCCCTGTGGGTATTTCTATTGATTTGCCAGCCCTGTGGGTATTTCCATTGATTTGCCAGCCCTGTGTGTATTTCCATTGATTTGCCAGCCCTGTGGGTATTTCCATTGATTTGCCAGCCCTGTGGGTATTTCTATTGATTTGTCAGCCCTGTGGGTATTTCCATTGATTTGCCAGCCCTGTTGGTATTTCTATTGATTTGCCAGCCCTGTGGGTATTTCTATTGATTTGCCAGCCCTGTGGGTATTTCTATTGATTTGCCAGCCCTGTGTGTATTTCCATTGATTTGCCAGCCCTGTTGGTATTTCTATTGATTTGCCAGCCCTGTGGGTATTTCTACTGATTTGCCAGCCCTGTGTGTATTTCCATTGATTTGCCAGCCCTGTGTGTATTTCCATTGATTTGCCAGCCCTGTGTGTATTTCCATTGCTCCTGTCGTCAGTAATAATAGTGGGGTCATAAAACACATTTACCCAATAAAATCATATTCAGGACTAAGCAAATAACATGAAGATGTATTGTTAATATCAAGGAACTGTGCTATTGCATAAATCACATCAGCCACAAAGCACATTTATAATACATTATTCATATCAACCACATATTTAGTGCCGGCAGAAATAACTGTGCTCTGAATATAAACGTTACATTTGACGCACACATACAGTATAATTCAGGGTTACAATGTACCGTATTCAATTCGTACTTGACCACACTGTAGGGTGGTTTAAAAACTACCCCCCAAAAAAGTGCATGGCATGAGATTGCAGGAACGCAGCCTGGTGATTCACTGCACACGAGCGTACAAAAATAGTGAAGCATAAAAAAACTGCCCTACATAAACACCAGGCTGTCTGACGCTGACCGTGTCCCAGTATCCAATGTGAAGTGATATTGAAAAGAATTATCCATAACCAATGCTAAACAGATACATGCTCATGCTGTTCTCTAAATTGACCTCTAGAACTACCGGGATTCAATTACTGGAGCTGGAAATGAATTGATTTATTTCTTACCTATAAAATATCCCATGTTTTGTGTTGTGTTTTATTTCTTGTTGTTGTTTCTGTTGTGTTTATTATTTACCACAATCCCATTGTGCAAAGCCAATGTACAATTGCAGAAAAGTGTAATTAAAAGTGGTGTGCAGTAACAGCGACTCCTAGAGGTGCAAATCACACCAGGAACTAAGTGTGTTTGTGACAAAATAAGAGGTGCTCTGGGAGGCCATTCCAGCTGAACTTGTGATTGATCATTTCCAGGAGTGTTCAGAGTAGCCGTTATGCCAGCCATTTTAGTAAATGTAGGTTATGTAGGTTGAAGCAGATATAGTTAATCCTTCTTAGTCTTCAATAGTATGTAGTGTTATGATGTGATTGCACATTAATACATCTGTATTTGCCAATGCACAGCTATCGTGTATCTGTGTTTTGACTGTATCTGTGCTGATTATGAAGCATGACATTTGCTTTCCTTTGTGGGTTTGCCTTTCCTGCCTGCAGGTAGCCATCTGTCTGGCAGTGAAAAATGAGCATCTCTCCATGGCTCCCCAGAACAGGGAGCAGGCTAACCTAGAAACAAACCAAACCTTCTGCTATGGAGACATACTTTAAGAAGATGTATTACATCACTGCCACCTTAAAGCACAGAGTCAGAGGAATGCTGATAACAAACCTCCATGCCAAGACGCTGTCCCTGCTGTTTCATTTCCAACGTGCCAGACGCATTCCTGGTTATATCATCCTTCATTTGATAAATAATCTTTTGTGAACCCTGCTCACCATTGCTTGCAAAACCGGGATTCCTGTTCTATTGCAATCAATAACCACAGGGCAGCCAGGCTGGTTTCATATCACAATGACCACAGGGCAGCTAGGCTGGTTTCATATCACAATGACCACAGGGCAGCCAGGCTGGTTTTACATCGCAGTGACCACAGGGCAGCCAGGCTGGTTTTACATCGCAGTGACCACAGGGCAGCCAGGCTGGTTTTACATCGCAGTAACCACAGGGCAGCCAGGCTGATTTTACATCGCAGTGACCACAGGGCAGCCAGGCTGGTTTTACATCGCAGTGACCACAGGGCAGCCAGGCTGGTTTTACATCGCAGTGACCACAGGGCAGCCAGGCTGGTTTTACATCGCAATGACCACAGGGCAGCCAGGCTGGTTTTACATCGCAGTGACCACAGGGCAGCCAGGCTGGTTTTATATCGCAGTGACCACAGGGCAGCCAGGCTGGTTTTACATCGCAGTGACCACAGGGCAGCCAGGCTGGTTTTACATCGCAGTGACCACAGGGCAGCCAGGCTGGTTTTACATCGCAATGACCACAGGGCACCCAGGCTGGTTTTACATCGCAATGACCACAGGGCAGCCAGGCTGGTTTTACATCGCAGTGACCACAGGGCAGCCAGGCTGATTTTACATCGCAATGACCACAGGGCACCCAGGCTGGTTTTACATCGCAATGACCACAGGGCAGCCAGGCTGGTTTTACATCGCAGTGACCACAGGGCAGCCAGGCTGGTTTTACATCGCAATGACCACAGGGCAGCCAGGCTGGTTTTACATCGCAGTGACCACAGGGCAGCCAGGCTGGTTTTACATCGCAGTGACCACAGGGCAGCCAGGCTGATTTTACATCGCAATGACCACAGGGCACCCAGGCTGGTTTTACATCGCAATGACCACAGGGCAGCCAGGCTGGTTTTACATCGCAGTGACCACAGGGCAGCCAGGCTGGTTTTACATCGCAATGACCACAGGGCACCCAGGCTGGTTTTACATCGCAATGACCACAGGGCAGCCAGGCTGGTTTTACATCGCAGTGACCACAGGGCAGCCAGGCTGGTTTTACATCGCAGTGACCACAGGGCAGCCAGGCTGGTTTTACATCGCAGTGACCACAGGGCAGCCAGGCTGGTTTTACATCGCAGTGACCACAGGGCAGCCAGGCTGGTTTTACATCGCAGTGACCACAGGGCAGCCAGGCTGGTTTTACATCGCAATTACCACAGGGCAGCCAGGCTGGTTTTACATCGCAATGACCACAGGGCAGCCAGGCTGGTTTTACATCGCAGTGACCACAGGGCAGCCAGGCTGGTTTTACATTGCAGTGACCACAGGTCTTTATTTCAATCACGTAAATGGTTCCGTCATCGTAACTGATTTTGTAGTAAGGTATTAATATTCCAGCCACGAGTTCTGATTATAATGTGTGGGTCTTTTAGAGAGCCTGGGAGAGATTTATTAGCCAAATCTGAAAGCCTGACATAAGAAATAGCGACAATTACACTCTTTCTTTTGCAAAACATCATTTAAGAACGAATCTTGCAGAAACAATGTCTTCGTTATATTCACTTAGTCACTGGCTGCTCTGTAAGGAGGGCACTTAACAACATATTACAGCTTCTGGGAAAATGATCAGCTATGTATATGTCAGGTAAGGTTGTATTACAGCTTCTGTACACAATGAGGATGGATATACAGTATCAATATTTACCCTTCGTATTGGCATGCTACTGACAGTGCACAATGCAGCACTCGCATTTTCAGTGATCCGGATCGCTGCATGCCACAAAGACAATGATTGCAATAGGTTTCAAAGCAGGGAAAGCAAGTCTTGCACTGAATCCTTGATACATTCAGGGAGTGAGTCAGTTCTATAGAAAACCATCTAACCATGCTGCCTACTGGACAATCAGCATTAGAGCTCTCAGATTGATTATATAAAGTTGATTCTGAGTGTCATCCTTTTAAGAATTAGAACTGAGATGAGTTGACAAGATTATGAACTAGATCGGGCCCTGCGTATCCATTGTGTAGATATTGATTGAGGGATCCTGCCTTAGTAGAGCTGACTTCTTATTTAAGTATCAGTATACGTAGACATATAATGATTTAATAGCTATAGCTTCAATAAACAGGGGCTGTTGGACAGTTATTTAAAATATACAAGTTGTGAAACAAGCAGAGGAAAAACAAAACCAAATAAATGGGCACCTTGTAATCACAATGGAATGATTGTTTCACTTGTTTGTGCGCGCGAGGTCTGTCATACATAATTAAAGAGCAGCGTCTGTAACGCTTGATATCATTTGAGAAAAATACCCATCAGCTTGGAAACCTTGTATAGTTTCCTCATTTCACACACAAATCGCAGTAATGAACCCGTTCCTCAGCAGCCTCGATTACTGGGGACCGAAAGCAAATTTCATCACAATCCCATTGATGAGTCCTAATTAGATTAAAAAGCTGTCACTGTGATGGACGAGGATTGATCCTGCAAATGCACATTACATTATTGCAGCCTCTGTGTGCTGTGAAATGTGCGGGTGCAGCTCCATGCATAGTATAACAAGTAGT
The DNA here is from genome assembly GCF_017654505.1 of Polyodon spathula. Lineage (NCBI taxonomy): Eukaryota > Metazoa > Chordata > Actinopteri > Acipenseriformes > Polyodontidae > Polyodon > Polyodon spathula. The sequence continues at coordinate 13,822,246 of NC_054541.1, read as the reverse complement.
GTGGCTTTGAAGACTTTATTTTACAATCATATATAACACCACTGGATCATTAAAGATACATGCTGTGGGAATGATATACCGCATGTAATGCATTCAAGATCTCCAATAACAGTAAGGTGGATTTAATCAAATCAGACACTTATACAGCCCACGAGACACTATAATATCATTTCTGAACCCACAGGGCTATTTTTGTTTATGAAGTATGTATGTATTTATTAATGCAATAACAGTGAAAGCTTATTTTATGCAAAAAAAAAAAAAAAAAAAAAAAAAAAAAAAGGTTTAAAGGCTTGAGGGATAACTTTAATAGAGTAGATGGAAGTTCAGCAAGATCACGTCTTTGTTACAGTGAGTAAGAAGATGTTATCCAGCTGGAACTTTGAGTTTTCTGCAGGGTGCAATACTAGAAGAAGAATTAAAAAATGAATCAATCAGAAAACACACAATTCTCCAAACAGGTTAAGAATGTGCAGATAGTGTTGAAATAAAAAGAGAAACAAGCTGCATATGAAATGCTTAACCTTCAGATCTTAACATTCAGTAATGAGTCATTATCACGGCTCCCGGAATGAAGAGGCTTCCGAACCTCACATGGCTGAATGTCAGGCAAAGTCATTATCTTCAAGAAAAGCGCTTCTTTTTTTTCTGGGAAAACAGCGCTGAGAATGTTGTTTTGAAGGTCATTAGCGTCAGTGCTGTGAAATGTTGCTGCTCTTATAATAAAAGGCTTGGTCTCTAACAGGCTGTGAGGCCCAGTCTCCTTGCCTGATTGAAAAAGGAATGGTATTTTAAATCCAGTGGTATTTATAGATACACAATATTTATACTGTGCTGTTCATTGATGATGCTATGGGATCAGTGATGGAAGTGGTTGTGATATATGCAAATACCTTTTTTTATGATACTGACAAAATGGAATATACTGTATATCTTTTTTGATTGTTTAATTGGAAAAAAAGGTTAAGAGCATTAAATGTGGTCTCTACTCTGAAAACTGTTCAGTGAGTGTGCTGATAGGGGAGCCAATATTGGAAGGGGTAACCAAGCCATGCAGCTGATGTTGAATCACTGGGATCCTTTAAGAACCTTTCGGACAATATCATTTTCAAAGCCAGTTCTATTTCCACACCATCTACATCCCATAACACAAGAGCTTTTCGCAGACCCTCGCTGAATGAATATTTTGCTAACTTCAGCATTTTCTTCTTTTTCTTTTTTTCTTCTTTTAACTGGAGTGAAGGAGCTAATTGTTTCCAACAGAGCCATCCTGACTTACTGATGACTCAGTAAGAAGTGATCACCTGAGAGGACAGAGCGGTCCTGACTTACTGCTGACTCAGTGAGAAGTGATCACCTGAGAGGACAGAGCGGTCCTGACTTACTGCTGACTCAGTGAGAAGTGATCACCTGAGAGGACAGAGCGGTCCTGACTTACTGCTGACTCAGTGAGAAGTGATCACCTGAGAGGACAGAGCGGTCCTGACTTAATGCTGACTCAGTGAGAAGTGATCACCTGAGAGGACAGAGCGGTCCTGACTTACTGCTGACTCAGTGAGAAGTGATCACCTGAGAGGAAACTCTTGTGACCCTATTTTTACATTTACAGTCTTTAGTCTTTCAAGCATTTGTCTTTTCAGCTACCCTGCACTGAAGGCACCGAATACCAGAGACACCAGCGGACATATCCTTTATTGATCCTCCTTATTGAAGATAGAATCAATAATGGGGCAGAAGATCACAGGACCACTTGAAACGATTGCAAACAACAGAATTACACTCAGAAAAAAAACAGACAAGGAAGTTGAAATGTGAAAGCCTGTTTAACACAAGCACTCGGCAACGGCCCTTCACTGCCACTAACATTTAAAAAAACATTGCCACACAATAAGCAGGCACCGTTATTCAACAGAGGACTTTGATACAACTCATTGCGTTCCCTGTTGTAAAGACAGGGCACCTAACAATATCAACAAAAATAAAAAGAGAGAGAACTGCGGGGCAGACCTGAGTCACGATGAAAAACAAGGCTGCCAGCTGAAGGATGTTTTCCAGGAACTGAGGCTATGCTCTGGAAGTCTTATCTTTCTGGTAAATTTCTCAAAGCAATAATCATATAGGGCCCTGGCCATGCTTCATGAAAACACTGCATAGAACACTTTGGCATTGACAGTGCCTGTTTCTCAACCTGTGTATGATTTATTTTTATTTTTTTTAAATAAAGAAAGACTTTCTTTTTTTAACACAAAAACACTGCACTCATTTTCAGCTGTACCTTTCTTTAGCAGTAAGTGCTAGCATCAAGTGCAATAAAAATATAATTGCATTAAAATAACATAGCATGGATCACTATAAAGAGTAAAAAAACTACTTCAGCTGCATTCTAAAGGAAGTGTCACAGCTTCAGTTTCCTAGATTCCCAGTCACTCTCAAGAGTCTGAAATGAGGAGCAGTGTATCCAGCTTGAAACTCTCAGCTCATAGAAAAGCATGTTCTGTTTGTCTTGTGTCGATCAGTTGTGTGCCACCTCCCTTGCCTGAAGAGTATTTGCTTCAGTGTTTCAGCCCTTTAAAAACCTCAGAAAACATTGATCCTTTCACATCAATTATCCTGCGTGGCTTATCTCTCTCCCTGGGGATTTCTTTCTGTTCAATCCAATTAACATTCAACAGAAGAGATGAAGATCAGTCAACATTATTATACACCTAGCTATACTAATGACACTGTTTCTAACCTACAGTACCAGATCAGTGGGTGTGAGTGAATAGTATTCGCTATCATGTTTGATTAGCAATGTGTAATACTCTACCTAAAGCTGTAACACTTTAATGGCCACAAAGTCATAAGGATTTGATTGCAATTACATTGAAGCCAAATCTTAATATTAGTACAGATATACAACGGTATGCATGTTTCTTTAGTAATATACACAGTGCTATACTGAATGGATGACTACCCAGGCGTCTAGCCATGCACAATGGAAATGACCTGGATCCCAGAGCTCTGCACTGCATAGCAATGTAAAAGCTCTCGGCCTTTGTTTGCAGCTCTGAACTCTCTACCATGTAGAGGCTCTGTGTGTCATTGCGTCTGTAACCAGGAACACATGCTAACCAAGGAGCCTAGAAGAGATGGAAAGCCTTCCTCCTGCCATGTGTGGAGCACACTAATGCAGAGCAGCAGAGCAAGGCTATGTTCCCTAGCAACAGGAACCCTGGTTCAATACAAACTGTTTAAGAAAATATTTGCATATGTTGCAGAACAGCATATTTGTATTGTTAAAGAGTGTGAAAGGGCTTGCCGCTCTGTCAGGATTGAAGGGTTCAGATAAGAAAGAACCACAGGAATCACCCGAAGAAAATGTGTTTACAACTAAGCTTCGAGTCTGAATGTATCCCAGACTGCATTCTGACTGAAGCCTTCAGACAGAGGAGCAATATTAGCTTTCAAGTGGGCCTAAATGGTGAGTATTTTTCTCATGAAATGGACAATCCCCCGATACACACAGAAGGGGATTCATATACTTACCTAGACAATGTCACTTTCATCATTATTATGTAACCTGCATAGGTATCTGCACTAATGAGTCACATTAAATCTCAGAACTGTGTAATTTATACTATCTCCGCAAACCCTAATGCAGCTCAGGGGCATAAAAATCAAGGTTTTCCACATGCACGTGCCTGAGGTAGCTCCTCGTTTTCTTTCATACTCAAAACAGCACCTTTCATGGTGAAATAATCTTGCAGCAAGTAACACTGAAATAAACTAACTGAAAGGTCAGACTTTAACTTGCAAATTCAAATAACATCTATAACCACAATAAATCATTTTAATGGAATGTTACTAGTGGATAACTGAACAACGTGTTCTATCATTACCAATTCATTTATAGATCCTGTTTAATATTTATTTTTTTTATACTGGGAACATTTTACATGGAGCAGCTACCATTCACTGTGCTTAAAGTAGCAAGCTTCTCGCCTGGGCTCTGGAAAATAAGTGGAATCAGCAATGTGCTTCTCACCTGGGCTCTGGAAAATAAGTGGAATCAGCAATGTGCTTCTCACCTGGGCTCTGGAAAATAAGTGGAATCAGCAATGTGCTTCTCACCTGGGCTCTGGAAAATAAGTGGAATGAGTAACGTCACTATCACATGATCAGTAAGATTAGTTTCATTTCATTAGTGTGACTCTGAATATTTCATTTCCATTCTATGAGATATTCTCAGCTTCCTAACAGCTTTCCTTATGATGCATTACCTATTGCACAGCATCATTTGTTATACCTGAATATTGAATAAGGAATTATTTAAAAAAAAATGTATTCAGCTAATCTCATGATGTCCTGGAAATGAAGTGACGTTTATTTTTATCTGTCGGTTTAAGTTTGAAAGTCACTTTCAATATTAATAGCTTGGCAGCTTTCCTCAAACTTTGTAAAAAGCTCTTTGATGGAGAAGATGAAAAGCATTGTGATATCAGTCACCGTGTGGAAGTGATTTAGTCCTTGATGTTTACAGCACTCCGAGGGTTTCTCTATCGTGATTCAAACTATGATACACCTTTCTCAACCACATCACAGGGTTTTATATATATATTATATATATATATATATATATATATATATATATATATATATATATATAATATCTTGAACAAAACCCAAAATAAAATGAGCATGATGTGTAAAGCTCCACCCCCCTGATCAGTTAGCTTGGACAGTGACTTCCATGTTCCCAATATGTTTGCATGAAAACTATAAGACCTTAGCATCTGCACGAGGGTCCATTGGGATATGCAGGTTATTTCCATTTTAAATGGTTTGTAACTGCCTGGATTTTGCTGTTTAATCAGCCAGCTGGCAGCTTCATTTCCCCATACCCATCCTAGCTGTGTTCCACCACTACTGTAATTTTATGTGTTACCAAAAACATAGTGCTGCCTTCAGAGGAAGAAAAAAGCACCGGTATGAGAAACAATCAGAGGATAGAGAGAGAGAGGGGGGGGGGGGGGGGGGGGGGGGTGAGAGCGAGAGAGAGACTTTTAAGATCCTTTATTTAAACATTCCAAATAAAATCCATTAAAAATCCATTAAAACACAACAAAAATTAAGATTCCTACTGCCTCAGCAGAATTTAAAAAAAAACCTATAATACATCATGTTCTCCTTAAGAACAGATTTTAAACAGAATAAAAGGATCATTAAAAATCCATGCAAAACACAGTGTTTTCTTTCTGTTAAAAACAGATTAAAGCCAAAATTAATAAAAACACGGTAAAACAAAAAATAAATTAAATTAAATTAAAATTAGAACAAAAACTGGAGCTCCCCCTCCTCACTCACATCACACAAGGCGTCTCCCACACACCACTTCTCCTGGAAGTCCTCCAGGTTATTATTTAGTTTAAAAAATTCAAAATCCACTTTTATCCGGCTAACCACCAACACCCTGAACTGCAGCACGGCATCAGTCAGCCCCATCCCAGAGATCCTGTTCTTTCTGGACTTTAAAATGGCTAATTTTGCCTGACCCATTATAAAATTTATTAAAACACACCTGTTTCTCTTTTTAAAACTGCAGGGAACCCTGAAGATAAAAAGCTGTTTATTGAACTCCTCACCCAGGCCCTGCAGGAGCTCCTGTAAGAGATGGAAGAGTGGTCCTAGCCTAACACACTCTCTGTACATGTGAAACACTGTCTCCTCTGCAGAGCAGAAACAGCACTCTGAGCTATTACTGGAATCAACTCTGTGGAGAAACCTGCCTGTGGAGACAATACAGTGCAGGATCCTGCACTGCAGGTCCCCCACTCTCTTGATGAGAGACAGTTTATACAGCACCCTCCATACTGGCCTGTGCCCCTCCTCTACCTCCAGACATGCCCTCCACCTTGAATCTACCAACCCCCTCAACTGGTGAAAATGTGATATCTTCACACACAACTGGTAGATTTTCTTACTCCCTGTTGTGTGAAGAGTTAAGACTTTAACTGTGCTAAAGTTGAGTAGCGTTCCCTCAATCCCTCCAACCCCCTCTCCTTCACCTACTGCTGGACACACTAGCAACCCTGTGCCGCTGGACATCTCCTCCCTCAAAGCCTCCCTGAGCTTGGGGAAGAGCGAGCTTCTCAGCTCACTAATCATTTTCTCTGCCAGTCTGAAGGCTGCAACCCTGCTGGCAATGCTGACCAGCCCCTGCCCCCCTTCATCAGTGGGGAGATACAGGACTACTGGCCGCAATCAATGTCTCCCGCTCCAGAAGAACTCCAGCAGCATTCTCTGAATCTCTTGCACCATACCACCGGGAGGGTCCAGGCACACCAACCTGTGCCACAGCATGGAAGCCACCAGATTATTAATCACCAGGACCCTTCCCCTAAAGGACAGCTGGGCCAGCAGTCCCCTCCATCTCTGCAGCCGCCCCTTCACCCTGTCCACCAGGCCCTCCCAGTTTTTCTGCACGTAAGTCTCCACTCCGAAAAGCACACCCAACACTTTTATACCTGTCCTGTCCCATCTCAGCGCCTCTGGCAGGACAGGGGGTGTGCAATCATGCCAGCTGCCTGACAGGAAGGTGTCACACTTTGCCCAGTTAACTTTTGCCGTAAATGTTCTCTGGAACATGTGCAGGCTCTGTTGTAGTGCCTCAATGTCTCCGTCACTGCACACAAACACATTCACATCATCTGCATATGCAGACACCTTCACTGTGACAGGGGAGGGTGAGGAGGGCACTGGCCAGCCAACCAGCCTACCCCTCAGTAGGTGCAGCAGGGGTTCTATGGCCAGTGAATAAAGCATTCCAGACAGAGAGCAGCCCTGCCTAATACCCCTGCACACTGGGAAGGGTTGACTCAGCCCATTGTTGATCTTTAAAATGCTAAAAACATTTAAGTATAAAAGTTGAATGTAAGAAATAAAAACAGAGCCAAACCTGAAGGCTCCCAGGGTTTTAAAAAGGTATGTCTGGTCGACCCTGTCAAACGCCTTCTCCTGATCTAAAGAGACCAGCCCAAGATTCAAATTACATGTATTTGCCATTGATAAAAAGTCTGGAATTAAAAACAAATTATCAAAAATGGAGCATCCTGGTATACAGTAGGTTTGGTCCATGGGAATTACAGCTCCTATACATTTTTTTAATCTATTGGCCAGACATTTTGAAATTATTTTAAAATCAGAACATAAAAGCAAAACAGGTCTCCAGTTTTTTAACAAACACAGGTCTTCTTTCTTGGGCAGTAGTGTGATTACTGCCCTCCTGCAATTGATTACTGCCCTCTTCCGTCTCAGTTGTGGTGTCGGCGGCTCCATTCGATTCGGCGGCTCCCTGGTCTCTGCAGACTCCGGCTGCTGCTGCGACGGGGGAGCCGACTCATCCTCCCGCTCACCCCCAACATCCCCAGCCTCCTCCCTGCCATCAGTACCCTGCTCCTACCTTTCCTCATTTCGATTTTTTCTTGGGCAGACTCTCCTTTGGTGTCCCTGTTCCCCACAGTTAAAGCACCCCATTGTGTCTAAGCTGACAAATACAACACAGCCCATACCCTCCACACTGAAGCTCCAAGCGACATCAATCACCTGTCCCAGGTTATTCAGCAGTAAAAACGCCTGTCTCCGAAAAGACAGGACATGCTTAACATTAGCATTTTTACACCCTAAGAGAATGTTTTTAATTGGGGACACCAGCTTGCCATATCGGGCAAATTCATTCTCCAAGATCTCATTTTTTAAAAATGGCGGCACGTTAACATAATAACCTTGGTAACATGGGTTACTAAGGGGGACACTTGAATAAAATCTCCTTTCACTGAAAATTATTCCTCCACCAGTTGATTGACCAGCGTTACCTCTTTTTAAAGGATGACAAATCTGTTATTCATGCGGGAAGCCAACACTATGTTTTCATAGCCGACTACCTCTCCTACTGCCAGCAGGTGCTCCTCCACCGACACGCCGGTATCCGGCAATCAGCTAACCCCGTGTTGACGGCCGAGAGCCCCCAGCCCTCCCGAGTGAGATCCCATAACAGGATCTACACACACACACACACACACAACACTACTAAGCAGTAAAATGCAAACCAAAACAAACGAAACAAAGATATATAAACAAACTAAACAATTAACAAATAATTATAGAATATTGCAAAATATGGTAGCAAAAAAACCACCCTCCTACCGCACCAGCGTTCAAACGCTACTGCCTCCCTGCAAGCTCTTCCCACAATCCCACAATCCACTGTGAGAGAGAGAGAGAGACAGAGAGAGAGAGGGAGAGGGAGAGAGAGAGAGGGAGAGAGAGGGAGAGAGAGAGAGAGGGAGAGAGAAACAGAGAGAGAGAGAGAGAGAGAGAGAGAGAGAGAGAGAGAGAGAGAGAGAGAGAGAGAGAGAGAGAGAGAGAGAGAGAGAGAGAGAAAGAGATTATTTATTCCAATTTAAAGGCTATAACCAGAAAAAGCAACTGTACTCCCATACTCCCAGTCCAGCCTCTAAGGACGATTTGAATATAGACCTTTAGAAACAGATACTCCCTAAAGATATAGAGACCTTTATAAAAATATACTCCCTGAAGGTGTCCTGTCAGTTTGCAGATGATGGGTTTTGAACACTGAAGCCCTGAAGCAATACACAAGAAAGGTGTAACAATTAAAGAGCACTGTGGGGAAAAGGACAGAAAGACAGATGATATTTCATTTAAAACACTACTACAAGTCAGTTCTTTTGCCATGTTTCAGTGATGAATTTGTTCTCCCAGAGAATTAGTAGAGCTGGCTCTGTAGCGTAACTGAGCCCCATGCATCAGCTAATGGGTTTAATTGGATTGATGATCCATCATCAGCAGTAATCATGTTGTGATGAAAGCAAATGTGTATTTCAGCTAGATCTGGAGAGCTGTGAGATTTTTATTTCATCATTCACACACACATGCACAGGCTTCGCACCCACGCACACACGCAAACACACACACACACACACACACACACACACACACACACACACTCACACACGCACACAAAGAAGTGTTTCATCGGTGCACTGCAAAGGGTTGATCTGAAGTCAGTATTATTCCCTTTCATAATATTTGTTCTCTATATCTGTCTTTATCTGCTGTGGAGCTTGCCTGAAAATACTAACTGTGCTTAATAAACTTCCAAATCCCATTCAAAGGCATGTGACAGTGTTGAAAGGCCATCAGTCAGGACTCTCAATTCAAGACAGACACAGCACAACAAAACAATGACAATAGCGCTCTGGTGAAGCAACAGAATACAGCACCTCTTACAATGATTGCATGCCTCATAAATAGCAAGGGAAACTGCACTGGAAGGAACTTATGAGCTACTAAGTTTCTGCAGTGGTTTGAAAAACCATGACCATTGCGTCAAACAAAGAAATGTATGATCTTTCATGAATGCAAAGTCACAGCACTCTTCAATAAAGCACGACATGCACTCGTGAGGTGTTTGTGACGCAGCGTAAGCAAATCAAGTCCTCCCAAAAAAGACAATGAGAGTCACTAGCAGCGCAGAAACGTAAAAATTAATGCTTCAAATTGAACTCCGCTCCTCTTAAACACTGAGTTGCTATCCAGAGCTGGGATTGCTGAGCAAACACAAAACTAAAATAAATACTGGAAACTGACTAGTCAACTGAAAGAGGTGAGCGCTGTACTGCAGCTGTGATGCCAAGATGAATGGGAGTGTGTGGAGAAGACTTTGAAATGAACGCAATGCAGTCCTCAAGGAGAAGAGGGGGCTGCTCATTTACTGCAAGGATTCAAAGGGATAAGTGAAGGACCAGGACTGAGAAGAGGCTTTGAAGAAAACATGCCAAAGAATAAGAGATAGCTTAGTGTTATCTGCTCAGAGCTGGGATCTCTCTCTCAGCTTGGGTTCATGATTTGATAAGTGGGACTCTCTGTGCTTCTGTCTCTTTCATTTTATTTTATTTCTTAAAAAATAACAATTATTGTGGGATCAAGGCAACCCGGCAGATATAAGCTGAGGTCGAAGCTGGCTCTGTCAAAGGAGGTCACAGTGTTCTACTCCTGTACAATGCTGTAAAACACCTCAATCAAACATCTAATGCTGCATTTTATGATCAAAACCGCTCATTCTGAACAAAGTTATGGCTCTCAGTGATTGAACAAACGTCAGTCTTAACCAATATCAAAAGCAGCTTGCAGTTTGGGTGCAGGTGTATGTCTTGAAGTGTATATAGTTGTGAAGCTACTGTCAAAATGAGCTTGTACTGTGTACTGTAAACCCACATTTAAAAAAACTAACTTCTTTTTTGTTGTTGTTCTGGCAGACCAATCTCACTGCTTTGGTGAAAATCAACAGCATTAAACATGAATTATCTCCAATCAAATGTCAGCAAGTTCACTTATGTGCGATTTGTCCTCTGTGAAGTGACATTTCCACTGAATTTGTTCCTGTTTTGGAAGGCGGAGAGGACACTCACAGACTAAAGCGTTTCAGATTCATTCTGAGATACTGGCTACGCACTCCCTGGGTTACCTGACTAGTGGAAACATTGAGACATGCATCAGGCTAATGAGGGCTCCCAGTGAACTGGCAGAAATAACACAGACACATTCAAATGGGAATCTGTTTAATAGCACGATAATCTAATCTACCCAACAGTGCTCATGGTAGCGAATCAGCAGGTGCTTTTCTCCAGTGAACTGCCAGCGGATCACTGCAGTAACATGGCATGATGCATTGTTCGCAGTACTATTAATACTAATGGGTTTCTGCAATTCAGAGGGGTTGATTTATCAGGGGATTAGAGCTGGGTTTGTGAGATTTGATTTCCATTGACTGTTTTAAGTGTTGTTAATTCTGTGCTGTCTTGGAAAGGTGTGTATCACAGCAAGAGGTCCCTGAAATGTATCTACAGCACCGACTTTATTTATTTTAATGTTTCAAGGCTAACTGTTTTTTTTTTGTTTGTTTTACCATCTACTGCATGCAAAGCAAAAAAAAAAGTTCTATCAATAGAAAAAGCTGCTGAATGTTTTTTTGTCCGACCGGCTGCTGGTATTAAGCCATTGAACAGCCTGCAATTGTGTGCCTGAGAAATGCTTTGTTTCAGAGCTGTGGAGATGCACAGCGGCACGGTGACGCTCAGCCACCTGGAAATGTGCAGAACAACTGGCAGCTTTAACAAAAATAATACAACCTAAGGATTTTTATATATATATATATATAGACACACATACATATATATATATATATATATATATACACACACACACACATATATATATATATATATATATATATATATATATAGGGTTCTGTTGTGACAAATGTGTGTGCGTGCTGCACTATAAAATAACCCTGCTGGAGGCAGAAGGGTTGTCGTGCATGTGCTGTTCCTGGAAATGTTGCTCTTCTGTCTTGCGTATCCCGGTATGCAAATGTCTCAGTAACATGCTATGGTTCTGTAGTTTTCCTTCACAAGTATGTACTGTTTTCTGTGTAATGTCATTGTTTATCAGTTTCAATGCAAATAGCATACAGTAGCAAGAGTTTGTTTAAGAAGAGCAGGCAGACGGACAGACGGAGAGACTAATGGACATGATCAGAGCATAACTTCCCCATATTTATTTAATAAGGACCCTTATAATAAATAATCATAACATAAAAGAACAACACATGAGGCTGGCCTTGCAGGAACAAGGCACACTGACCTCATTGAAATTCATGGGTTTGTGGAAATGATATTTTCAGACATTCATATTTCATGAGCAGAAAATAAGCCACCTGGAGTGTGAACTCTTTAAAAAGATAGATTTCAGTGCAGCGTAGAAGCAGTTTCCATGCAGCGGATCAGTATTCACCTGCTACTGTGCCATTGCATATGCGCAATAAAGGAAAGTTTTACATTGTGAAAGCTGCTAATGATTTCAGCATCCAACTGTCAGCAGCAGCAGGCGTTCTAGAATTCTCACAATGGGAGTCACACAGTACAAAGCAGCCTTGCACTGTGAGAGGCTGTTTACAGAGACTGGTCACTGTACGTATAAACACATGACGTCATTAACAGCATGCTTGTGCTGCGAATCTGGAGACCAGCGTGTGCGTCAAGAAGGCAATAAATAGCGTTCTGTTCGAAGGCAAACAATACCAAGCTTCCAGTAACACACTGAAGATCCACGGCTCTCTGGAGCAGCCAAACAAGCCCAGTGTCTTTGACATTAATTGATCTGCATCCCTCCACAGTTCAGCCTTTCTTAATTGAGTTTTTCTATTTAATCCAGGATTTGAATCATACAGCGTTGCGATACAGCCCCAGCCATCAATCATTCTCTGTTTAGTAATCTGCAGGTTTTGGTAAAGGCTGTATGATACTATACAGTAATAAAGGGGTTAAGTACACTGTTCAGATGGCCAGAGTTTCACTGTGCAGAGCCTCCCTCAAGTGTGTAACTCCTCCGTACACTGCGCTTCTATTTTCTTATCTTGCGTTTTGGCAGGTTTTCGTGTTTGCAGATGTGTGTCTGGAGGTCTTGGTAGTATTCCAGTCTAGACAGTGACAGGCCAGGAACAATGCTCTCTTGTTAAGGCATTCCATTCCAACACACAGCATTGGTGTAAGAAAATCACTTTCAGGTTCTGTTCAGGTTCTGTGTGGTTTAGTTTAACAAGCCCTGTACTCATTTCAAATGATCTTCGGGTTGTGTGTGGATTAGTTTAACAAGCCCTGTACTCATTTCAAATGCCTTTCATGCATACAGTCACATCGCTCTGGCTGCAGAACAGAACATATGGGCTGCCCGCTTTCATAGCATTGCCAAACACCACTGAGGTAGCATGGTGATACCCTGAGTAAAGCCCACTGTGCTATTAGCAGACAGCAGCATTAATAGAACTGACAAGCTCCCACATTAGAAACTAATGCTGGATCCTGCATAGCACATGGGTACAGGTATGATACCATGGTGCTTCAGTGTTTCACTAGGCGGTTCATCTAAACAGATCTAAACACAAGCACTGCTTCCATCATTCAAAGGCTAAGGTTTGAAAAATTAAAAATCTAACAGTGCATGGGGGTCTCTTGAGTGGATTAGTCTATAAAAAGGCTCACTGTTTTAATGATTAAAACAGCTGCTATAGATATTTTGTGAATGTGTAAAGTCCAACTCTCTGTATGCGTTCTCAGCCTTCTCATCCTTCTAAGCTCTAGTTTACTCAATACATTATGCCTTCACAATTAATGCAGAAAGAAAAACAAGACAGACACCTTAGCTTTCCATATCCTACAAACAAAAATGACTTGAAGATACTGCTTTGGTCTATTTTTCCCATCAAAAAGGAACAATGTGAATTGACTAACACATAAAGATTGCCTTTGTCATTTGCCATTTTGCTGCCCAGTCAGAAGATCTGTAATTAAGCCCTCATCAACAGCAGCAGCAATGATATTTGTGCATTTCAGAGTCTTTAAGCCCTGGTTTCAATGCCATCCATTTCTTTTGATTCAGCAGCATGTGAAAGGACTGGTTCACGTCAGGAAGAAGAAATCAATCCCACTTTGACTCCACGCAGGCAACAGCAACAAGGGAGAAGAGTGTCTGCTTTCTGCTGCGTCCAGACTGGAAAAACAATCTTCAGATTGATTTATTTATTTAGAAGAAAGATATTTTTGGAAGCCGATCAAACTCGCGGTCAGCCAGACTTCAGTAAGACTATGTCTCTGAGTGAGAAGGGCTTCAGGATTGATTGAGAAGGGCTTCAGCACTGATTGATAAACTCAGCCAGACTTCAGTAAGACTGTCTTTGAGTGAGAAGGGCTTCAGTATCGACTGAAGATCAGCCCCTGTATCAGTGGGCATCAAGCCCTGATTGAATGAGAAGCAGATGGAAGCTCTTCACCGCACAGTGATATAATGAGCCATTGAAACACCTTGTTTTGATAAACATGTGTTTATCAAAAACAAGAACTGCAAATGCAAGTCAAAAAGGAAGTTAGAAAGGCCAAGAGAGAAATAGAAATGAACATTGCTAAGGGAGCTAAAACCAATTCCAAAATGTTTTTCCAATATTACAACAGCAAGAGAACATTCAAAGAGGAGATTAAATGTTTAAGAGATACAAATGGCAAAATCGTAGAGGAAGAAAAAAAAATAGCAAATATGTTAAATGATTACTTTTCACAAGTTTTTACAAAAGAAGATACTGACAACATGCCCCACATGTCATCCAGTTCCTATCCAGTTTTAAATAACTTTAGCATAACTGAGGCAGAAGTGTTAAAGGGACTAGGAGCTCTTAAAATAAACAAATCCCCTGGGCCGGATGAGATCCTCCCAGTAGTACTCAAAGAAATGAAAGAAGTAATTTACAAACCGCTAACCAAGATCATGCAGCAGTCTCTTGACACAGGGGTGGTACCGACAGACTGGAAAATTGCAAACGTAATACCGATCCACAAAAAGGGAAACAAAACTGAACCAGGTAACTACAGACCAGTAAGCCTGACTTCTATTATATGCAAACTTATGGAAACTATAATAAGAGCCAAAATGGAAAATTACCTATATGGTAACAGGGTACTGGGAGACAGTCAACATGGTTTTAGGAAAGGGAGATCGTGCCTAACTAACTTGCTTGATTTTTTTGAGGATGCAACATCCATAATGGATAATTGCAAAGCATATGACATGGTTTATTTAGATTTCCAGAAAGCTTTTGACAAAGTCCCGCACAAAAGATTAATTCTCAAACTGAACGCAGTAGGGATTCAAGGAAACACATGTACATGGATTAGGGAGTGGTTAACATGTAGAAAACAGAAAGTACTGATTAGAGGAAAAACCTCAGAATGGAGTGTGGTAACCAGTGGTGTACCACAGGGATCAGTATTAGGTCCTCTGCTATTCCTAATCTACATTAATGATTTAGATTCTGGTATAGTAAGCAAACTTGTTAAATTTGCAGATGACACAAAAGTAGGAGGAGTGGCAAACACTGTTGCAGCAGCAAAGGTCATTCAAAATGATCTAGACAAGATTCAGAACTGGGCAGACACATGGCAAATGACATTTAATAGAGAAAAGTGTAAGGTACTGCACGCAGGAAATAAAAATGTACATTATAAATATCATATGGGAGATATTGAAATTGGAGAAGGAATCTATGAAAAAGACCTAGGAGTCTTTGTTGACTCAGAAATGTCTTCATCTAGGCAATGTGGGGAAGCTATAAAAAAGGCTAACAAGATACTCGGATACATTGTGAAAAGTGTTGAATTTAAATCAAGGGAAGTAATGTTAAAACTGTACAATGCACTTGTAAGACCTCATCTTGAATATTGTGTGCAGTTCTGGTCACCTCGCTATAAAAAAGATATTGCTGCTCTAGAAAGAGTGCAAAGAAGAGCGACCAGAATTATTCCGGGCTTAAAAGGCATGTCATATGCAGACAGGCTAAAAGAATTGAATCTGTTCAGTCTTGAACAAAGAAGACTACGTGGCGACCGAATTCAAGCATTCAAAATTCTAAAAGGTATTGATAGTGTCGACGCAAGGGACTTTTTCAGCCTGAAAAAAGAAACAAGGACCAGGGGTCACAAATGGAGTTTAGAAAAAGGGGCATTCAGAACAGAAAATAGGAGACACTTTTTTACACAGAGAATTGTGAGGGTCTGGAATCAACTCCCCAGTAATGTTGTTGAAGCTGACACCCTGGGATCCTTCAAGAAGCTGCTTGATGAGATTTTGGGATCAATAAGCTACTAACAACCAAACGAGCAAGATGGGCCGAATGGCCTCCTCTCGTTTGTAAACTTTCTTATGTTCTTATGTTCTTATGTTCTTACTGAAGAGCCTCACTGGTGATTGAAAAGAATATTTTTGAGTGTGCGACCCCAGAGCCACCTTCACAATGCATGAAATGTATGCCCCGGCTGTACAATACAGTGCAACTCAAATATACAGGGCCCTAGTTTTTCAATGTGCTGTACAGCTCTAAACAAACTGGCAGCTAGGAGTAATACATTTTATGAGACAGTGTTTATACTGGTGTCATGAGTCTGTATCAATTATAGGAACCGAGTTTCAGTCCAGTTATAATGGCGAGTGTATTCGTTTTGTGAGGGTGAGTGTGTGTGCGCGTTTAGTACATTGGTGTCATAATAACCAGACACACCGAGATAGCAGGCTCCCCAAACAGTACGTGTGGTTCCAATTAAGTTCTAATGTTAGATTTTTTTATTGAATTCTGTCATATTTTTAAGCAGTGGCCTCTGTTACTTTATTATGACTCTCTCCCCCAGGTCCTCCTGTGTAGCTGCCATATCCTGCAAATGAAGAGGGATCCCCTTGGATCTCTGAGCTTGTGTCCTCACTTCCAATGCTGTAACAGCCACAAACACATGATACAAGACCTTGCTGTGTTGAAGCATATTAAATATGCTTGGTTGTATGAAGCCCAACCAAACAGCTGCAGGGAAGAAGCACTGAATGTCCTTTTTTTGTTTTTTCCTTTGAAAAGCAACATCCACATTCTTTATATTCTCAACTGTGTGATTAAATTACCTGTGTATTTAACACAATTATATAGCAGGCAGGCATGCTTGAATAATACCTATTCAGAAAAGAAAAATTGATTAATTGATTAGTGGCAGTAATTATAGCAAAGCCTTTAACCTTTCTTCAGGGATGAAATTGAATTTGTTTCATGTACTGTACACAGCGTCGCATCACCAACGTGTATAATAAATGAGAAAGTGTTCAGCAAACAGGACAACCTTAGACCTTAATCTGCGCTGAGATGAAATGAAATGAGGCTCTGTCTGTGACCTGTACTTACTGGAGGCAACCAATTGTTCTTTTACTTGCTGTTATATAAATGTAGGTTAGCTGGGGTTTGGCTGCTCACAAACCAGAATTCACAGTGACTAATTCCAACAGAGGTTTTAAAAAGACAAACATCTTTCTGTATTGAATGCTACCTACAGCAGCATTTGAAACCTTTAGTGTACATTTGCACAGTAGTTTTGCAGTGTATACCACCTACTGCACTGCTCCGTTGTTAAACGTGGCTCTTACTGTACTGCTCCATTGTTAAACGTGGCTCTTACTGTACTGCTCCAGTGTTAAACGTGGCTCTTACTGTACTGCTCCGTTGTTAAACGTGGCTCTTACTGTACTGCTCCATTGTTAAACGTGGCTCTTACTGTACTGCTCCGTTGTTAAACGTGGCTCTTACTATACTGCTCCATTGTTAAACGTGGCTCTTACTATACTGCTCCATTGTTAAACGTGGCTCTTACTGTACTGCTCCATTGTTAAACGTGGCTCTTACTGTACTGCTCCAGTGTTAAACGTGGCTCTTACTGTACTGCTCTGTTGTTAAACGTGGCTCTTACTATACTGCTCCATTGTTAAACGTGGCTCTTACTGTACTGCTCCATTGTTAAACGTGGCTCTTACTGTACTGCTCTATTGTTAAACATGATTTTTCAGTGCTTTGCCATACCTGTGCTCAGCTCACAATGAACCTGGCAAGGCCCAGTACTTCCTAATTCAAATCTAAGACAACCCCATCACACCCGCCAATCATAGTTTTTGCTGCTCTCTGACATCCAATTTATTAAAAGGCCAATTAAACCGACCTTAGCATTCATGGGATTAATTACACAATAATGGAACACATGTGGTACACACCAGACACAGAACCTCTGTGACCTATAATCTGTAACTGAGACCGAGGCATGATTTTACTGCATGCATGAACATGATCACGCCATGCTCAAAGACCTTTTCATTGTTGTTTTTTTGGCACACAGTGCTTTTATATAATATATCTTTTTTAATCTGCAGCAGAGTCGCAAAAGGTCTTCCTAAAAAGCATGACTTAATCCTCAGTGGCAAGGGGAATGGCTGTTATCTAACTGTGACAGGCTGGCGAGTGGATAGAGGCCCAGAGATAGACTGCAGTTCAAAAAAACAATACTTTTATTATAAATAAACACAAAATAAGAGGGCACAGGGGCCAAAACAAAGGTATTTAAGCACAAATAAAAAGACACAGAACAAGACTTACAAAAATAAAGGTTTCCAGGCTGGGCGATGCCTTCACTGGATCAGAAAATACAACAAAAAAAAACACAAAACAGCAAACCAAAAAAACAGCAAGCACAAACACCAGCTTGCTTCCTCAGCTCTCTCCTCCCCCTAATGGGAAGCTGAGGCCTCCTTTTATGTCAGATGGCTGGGTGTTGATTGATCGTTAATTACTCTAATCAACCCCAGCCACCTGAACACAATAAACCCAGGCAGGTAGGGGAATTTAACCCAATCCCTGCCAATTTATAAAGGGCAGAGCTCTGCTCTGCCACACCAACATTGTTATTTTATACTGAAAGGTCATTTTATCTAATCCTTTACCATCCCCCACAAACAGGAATGCTTTGAATATGCAATTTGTTTAATGCTGGCATGGTAAGCTACCATACTACTGCAAAGGAGTTATCCGCTAATAATAAAATGAAGTGTCTCTCTCTCCACTGTAATTATACTGTAATAACACAGTAATAACACAAATGGGTACAGATTTTTACAATGTAATTACAATGTAACCACACATGCTATTACAGTATAGTAACCATGTAGTTAGAGAGTGTTACTAACAAGGTGCGTACTTGCTGCTAATGTGGTCACCTTGCTGTTAATGTGGTTAAAGTGACCAGTAAAGGACTGAGATGTTAACCTCTGGACAGGTCTGGGATTATAAGAACTAGTAAGAGGAAATTCGACTTGTTACCGATGACCTCAAAAGGAATTATATCTGGACAAAACTTGGTGAAAGATTGAAATTAAAGCAGACTTAATCCTATGTATGCACAGTATACCACTGTGAACTGGCATTTTAGCTCAATGGGACCTGAAGTGCATATGGCTGTATTGAAATATTCAAGTGAAAGATTCATCATTATGTTTTTGTATCATCTTAAATAATCAGCATTGTGATACTCCAGGGTTAGGGCACCCTCCACTCATTTGTTTAAGAATAATACAATCAGCTGTAGAGTATTAACTGTTTTTTAATAATCGCCCTGTGTTCCCAGAAGGATGTGTTATCTTGGTGAGATGCCAGCGGACTGGTGCGTTGCTGTTCCTAATTAAAGAAAACTTACCTTAGCAGACCTTTCTGGCTATTTATCCAGAGCTCAGATTCTAACAGAGCTTTAATTTCACATTCACAAGCAAGGTCTGTTTACTAAATCTGTGTTTCTCGGGAACATAGCACAGTGTACCTCTTGAGCACAGCTGTCCTCATAGGATACAGAATGCAGCTTATGTAAGAACTTGAGCTGTGCAGAATGAAAATGCATCAGTGTATCAGGAACGCTCTGCATGCTGAAATCCAGTTCTGTTTCATTGTTAAAAGGAATTAGTTACAGGCATTAAAGTGCATCCCTTGGTGGTAATGTTATCCAAAAAATATAAATACTGCATTCACATTTCCTCCACAGCTCTACCAGCTGCACAATGTCTCAATTTCAACATCTTGTTTATATTCTTACTTTTCAATGAATTCTTATGAGTCACTTCATTTTGTGTGGTTTTTGTGTGATTACTACTCTGCCGGACTGTCAGTACAAAGCAGTGCCAGGTTGTGTGGAGTGATGAAAATGTGTACACACACTAGGCTTGATCAGAGTGCTGTAACATGTTTGAATGGGCAATATTTAAATGTGCACACACACTAGGCTTGATCAGAGTGCTGTAACATGTTTGAATGCAGTATTTAAATGTGCACACACATTAGGCTTGATCAGAGGGCTGTAACATGCTTGAAGATTAACTGGGATCTTCCTCAGATTAACTGGGATCTTTCTCAGATTAACTGGGATTCTCTTAAGATTAACTGGGATCCTCCTCAGATTAACTGGGATCCTCCTCATATTAACTGGGATCCTCCTCAGATTAACTGGGATCCTCCCCAGATTAACTGGGATCCTCATCAGATTAACGCATCCTCCCCAGATTAACTGGGATCCTCATCAGATTAACAGATCCTCCCCAGATTAACTGGGATCCTCATCAGATTAACGGATTCTCCTTATACTAGGGCTGGTTCAATGGTTTGTTTCATTACCTCTGATAGCTTTTTTTTAATAGTACTCAGAATGATGTTCGATTTTTAGCACAGGAAAATTATATGACTCTACAGAGGAGAGATAGAGGAGAGATAGCACACTGTGCTCCGGACTGGAGGCACAGCCTTTTCAGGAAAATATATGAATCTACAGAGGAGATTCACAGTGCAAAGTCACACCCCCTGACAGCAAAAGAAAACACAATTTGTCTCTCTGTCTTCCACAGGCAAATCCCTGGTAAATAAATCCTGTAGACAGCCTTGAGTACAAGAGAGGAATGAGCGTCACAGCAGTTAATGAGCAATAAGACACCTCTGGTACAGTGCTGTTTATTAACAGGGCTGGTCAGTCACACTGAGGGAATTGGCAGCACCACTGGTCTGCTGGTGAAGAGAAAACTAGCAAACAACCAAGCAACACGTATGAAGTTTCAAACAAAGTTCAGTTCAATTATATATATATATATATATATATATATATATATATATATATATATATATATATATATATATTATATATATATATATATATATATAATTATATATATATATATATATTACTATATATATATATATATATATATATAGAGAGAGAGAGAGTAGAGAGAGAGAGAGAGAGAGAGAGAGAGAGAGAGAGAGAGAGAGAGATACTGAGGCCAACTACATATATATGGTATAAATAGATAGATAGAGAAATAGAGAGCTACTGTGTGAATTTGTGGAAGATGACAGTTTCCTGAAGCACACCCGGGAAAGGAAGTCTCTGTCTCTCAGATAAAGTGGCCTGAGCAGAGCAAGCAACAAGCTGAAGAGGGGCTCTGTGCCTCGCTGTACCAATCCGAACGAGAGGGGTTTGTGCAGGCCCCACCCGGTACTCATTCTTCCATGTGCTGTTTACTAATGATAAACATCACGATCCCACCTGGACCGCTGCCTGTCAATCGCTACCTCCTCTGGTAAATATTAATTCACATGGCTAGTCCCAGGTTTTTCAGTGTTTTTAACACCCTGCAGTTTGAACAACTGGGAAAGGAAGATCATTTTCTAAACTATCAGTGGTTTGCTGTAGCAGCATGCTGACAGAGCAGCTGGCAGCAGAAGGTGAGTTTGATGAGTCCGTCTTCATTACAGATGGCCTGATTCACAGATCCTCGTTTTTCAAGGGGACCCAATTTGCTGAATGCAAAGCAATCTGACGTTTTAGCAATGTTCAACATGCACTAGTTCTTCATTATGTTTAATGGTAGCCACTGAACAGTGACTGTCCCCTTTGGAAATATCAAAGCCTTTTCTAGCTATACAAGAAGAGTCTAGTCCCTTGAACACATTATCCACTAGTGAAGACCCGTACAGAAATGGTGGAATGATGAAATCTCCAAGGCTGTATTGTGAGTTTTTGGCAGTTCAGGCTGTGAATGAGACCAGACATGTCTTATCTGCTAAAAGAGATGTCTCTATGCTGACCAGCACGCTCTTAAAGGGACAGAAAATTATACAAACCTAAATCATCGTTATCACTATTATAACACATTTATTTCTGAAAAAAAAGAAGCTTGAGTGACTATGACTGAAGCATATGCACTTAATAACCTAATTAGTGAGACAGTTGATTGGACACTGGATATGGAGTGATTTCAGCTGTTGAACTGCAAGCTTGAATAAAAGCAATAAAGAATATCACAGAAAAAATATACATATGCCACGACTGTCAAGAGAGCAGCGCCTTCGTGCAATCGGCATGTTGGAGGCTGGACTAGAGCAGCTTACTGTGGCTTGCATGTCTTGGGTGCTCACAGCCAGCAATTTCAAACATGGCGAGATGGTATAATCAGACACAGTCACACAATGACAGGCCATGAACTGGGAGACCAACAGTTACAACACATGCCCAAGATCGACAAATCATTTTGCAGCATCTTTGTGATGTCAATTGTTAATCAGCACAATAAAAAGTCACTGCGACTGCTCTAAAACAGTTTGCCATCACATCTAGTGAATTTTATCCAAATATAAGTGATACATTTCTTTTGATGCTCAAATATAAGTGATACATTTCTTTTCATGCTCAGTATAGAATACTTTAACAAAACAGGTTACAAATCCAACAAACTCCGCTCTGCAGTACATGCGAAAAGTACATATGAGGCATTGTCAACCTCAGTGTTTGTCTTGTGGGATTGTATTAAAAGAGGTGGTTTCAGGTAGTTAAGATTGTTAGTGAAGCTTTCCCTCCCCCTGCTGGACATATTTCGCAACAGCCAGTCAAGTTCTATGATCATAAATTAGTACTGGACTATGCATCTCTGTATCATGCTTCAGCCTCAGTTCAGGACAATTTCCAAATGCTAGACACAGCTGCCAAAACAGCATTTACCTTCATCACAGTTTCTGTACCAATTACAAAGAATGTCTTATAACATCTGTGTATTGTGTCACCGCAGTAGAGAATAAGTAGAGAACCAATATTTAAAACCAAAAGCAGCCATTGCTCCCATAATGTTGGGGGACTTTAGGATAACACAATTATTTATCAACTTGCCTCATTTATTGATATCTTTTGCTCTTAACTGTATAACTTTTATTTTATATTTATTTTTCACATTTCAGGTGGTTACAGTAAAATAAAAACAGTTTCCTACACATAATAATAATAATAATAATAATAATAATAATAATAATAATAATAATAATAATAATAATAATAATAATATGAATCAGGACACACAGGCACTGATGTGATACAGTTAAAAGAAGAAAGGGGAATTGCAGGAGCCAGGAAGATTCTCTGGAGATGTTTGTGTGTTCCTGCTGTACAAACTGCTGATGTGCAGCTGCTATTCAAAAAGTCCTGACAGCAAGCCCAGACAGGGACCTTACTGCAAGGGAGCCAGGAGAAGCACGTCATCTTCATTATATGTGTCGTATGTTTAGAATCTGAGGGGGTTGTCACTGCATTAAGCATACCCTGCACGCTGTTTTGAAGGGTTTGTAATAAAATATATATTTTTTTTTTTAATTGGGCATCTTTCTATGGATAGTTATGGTTAGGCTCTAACAGCAACCTGACTGCCTGCTCCCAGTTCCTGCACTGGAAAGAATGGTTGCTAGTAGAGTCACAAAGAATGAAGCTTCAGTGAACTGCATGGGGGGGGTGTCAACCCATTTAATGTCTGGCCTCTAAAGCAATACATAACCGTAGCCATTCACTGCAATAGGTATGAGGAGCCTCACGTTTCCTCCGTGATGACTGCATCTGTGTGGGGCTCACGTTTATTCCAGATGGGTATGAATCTGATCAACTGTCTGCTCAGAGGCAGGAGGAAAGGCATGCATTTGAATTGAACACCAGGAAACAAGCTTCATTTTTAACACTGTCCAAATAATAACAGATTGGAGATCCTATTGCACTACAGCCTCAGGGCAACACTGAGACACTTCGAGGAAACTAGAATGCCACCGTTGATTGATCAAGGGACAAAATGACAAAATGAACACAGGGGGTTTTAGGTCTCAGTTGAATTTTGAGCCCTATTTACAATCAAGTGCAAACTTATCTTGAAATTGCTCAGACCAATGAGATAAATCTGTTTCTAGCAAAGGCTACATTGTTGCTGCTACTTTTATTATATACAAATAGTTTTTTTTTCTTTTCAGACAATTCTCCTTTGACCTTGCATCCGACACTAGAAAGAGCCCTTGTGTTCATCAGAAATGAAGATAAGCTGTGTGTGTGTGTATGTGTGTGTGTGTGTGTGTGTGTGTGTGTGTGTGTGTGTGTGTGTGTGTGTGTGTGTATGTGTGTGTGTGTGTGTGTGTGCAGTGTGTGTGTGCAGTGTGTGCAGTGTGTGCAGTGTGTGTGTGCAGTGTGTGTGTGTGTGTAGTGTGTGTGTGTGTGCAGTGTGTGCAGTGTGTGTGTGTGTGTGTGTGTGCAGTGTGCAGTGTGTGCAGTGTGCAGTGTGTGTGTGTGTGTAGTGTGTGTAGTGTGCAGTGTGTGCAGTGTGTGTGTGTGTGTGCAGTGTGTGTGTGTGTGTGAGCGTGTGTGTGTGCAGTGTGTGTGTGTGTGTGTGTGTGTGTGCAGTGTGCAGTGTGTGTGTGTGTGTGTGTGTGTGTGTGTCTGTGTGTGTGTGTGTGTGTGTGTGTGTGTGTGTGTGTGTGCAGTGTGTGCAGTGTGTGCAGTGTAGTGTGTGTGTGCAGTGTGTGTGCAGTGTGCAGTGTGTGCAGTGTGTAGTGTGCAGTGCAGTGTGTGTGTGTGTGTGTGTGTGTGCAGTGTGTGTGTGCAGTGTGTGTGTGTGCAGTGTGTGTGTGTGTAGTGTGCAGTGTGTGCAGTGTGTGTGCAGTGTGTGCAGTGTGTGTGTGTGTGCAGTGTGTGTGTGTGCAGTGTGTGTGTGTGTGTGTGTGTGCAGTGTGTGTGTGTGCAGTGTGTATGTGTGTGTGCAGTGTGTGTGCAGTGTGTGTGCAGTGTGCAGTGTGTGTGTGTGCAGTGTGTGTAGTGTGCAGTGTGTGCAGTGTGTGAGTGTGCAGTGTGCAGTGTGTAATTTTCTGGACAAAACTAATAGAAAAGGGTTCAGTCTGTTTGTGGCAAGAGCTTGAGATTCTCATAGACATGGCAATGAATGAAGTATGCGTCAGTCAGTGGGGAAAGCCTTCAATGCACTGTTATCATCTACCCTGAAAAGCATTTTCATGTCACCCAAATGTTTATACATTTGTATGATGGTTTGCAACCGGATTAGAGTTCCAGAACTTTTAACCTCATCTCACCAACAGGGGTCAACTTATATATCATACTTTTAAAGCAGTGCAACCATATTTCTAACTCCAGGTATAAGAAGCTGTGCATCTGCCTGTCACCTCAGAATACAGTCTCTCACTCAGCATCACACTGTCTCCTGCAGGGAGTGTGTTATGGAGAATTGGAACCATCTACTCCACAACTGCAGTTCAACATTGTAAACCCAAACGTTTTTTAGTGCATCTAGACACGTTTTAAGATGGTTATTAAAAATGAACCTGCCAGAACTGATAAAAAGTGCCAAACTTAATATAAGGCCTACTGTGGTTGTAATAATTTGATTGCATGAAAATGTTGTATTATTATTATTATTGTTATTATTATTATTATTATTATTATTATTATTATTATTATTATATTATTATTATTGATGTTGTTGTTGTTGTCATTTGGAAGCCAATAAGTTTTATCATTTCCAAAAAATGCATCAATAAAAATAAAGTGATTACACAATGCATGGAAATATAATCCAGGCTGAAAAAAAAAAGAAAAAAAAAACATTAAAGGAATTTATAACACTGTGTACCAAATGATTTGGCTAATGGCTACCCTGCTGATGCTCCTCCTAGTAACAGTAACCACAGTGATAAATTACGTCATGCTTTGGTTGGGTTACCATGGTTCTTGCTGACGAATTAGCCCCTGCAACCTGGCAAGAGAAACCCCGTATTACGGTTACTACGGTTACTGGCGGGGGGAGGGGCGGGCTTTAGAGGAAGCGGAAGTGCCGGTGCAAGCGGAAGTGGTACTGCCCTGAATATCCCGAAGAGCAAGACGGAGGACGGAGAGAGAGACTCCCAACGTCCAGAAATAAAAGCCAAAATAAAGCACACGAATAACGTGAGTGCCACTGTGTGTGACCTGCACCACGACACCTCAACGTGCCGTGGCTGAGGTATCGGGCTCCAACATGAACACAAAGGGCGGTAATACCGTGTCTGAGGGAGGGGAGGGAAGGGGTATCTATTGTGGTTACGGCTCAGAGCAAGCATTTAGGCCGTACATTAAATAGCACAACCAGGAGCGATTCCTGAAATTGATTAAGCCGGGAGAGCCGAGCGATATTACAAAGAGAAGTGAGCCTGTTTTGGAATCTGAGATCCAGATGTTTCTTCCGTCGGTATTTGGGGAGATCGTGCGGCGATCCTGACAGGTTCGTGTGCTAATGTCGGTGACAGCGCTTGAAAGATCGGGCCTATATTGTACAGTAAAACGAGCAACAATAATAAAAAAAAATATTACTAATAAATGCTACCGATGTGTAGCAGTCGGTACAGTTAGGAACAATCTAAGCTCGGTGACGATTGCGGGGAGCCCTTGAAGGCATATATTTTAACTAGGGCAATGAAAAAAAAAACGGGGCGTAAAAGTGCGCTATTACGAATTAGCATGACCACACAGGACTAAGGAAATTATATACCAGACTCGCCTTGTTTCCGAAATGAACCACGATCTTTTAGTCGCCGTCTCTTGTTTCCTCGTAGGGATAATATTTTTTTCCTGCACTCTTTTTTAAATTTACCGACGAATTTTCAAATGTTTTATTTAAAAAAAAATGTACCAGTGGTGCAATCGAATAGAACATACGAATATTTGTATTTATTGTACACTGTGGCGTGGAAAGCCTGGCGTGGCGTTGTAGCGTTCTGCATCACAGGATAGTGTACGGTCTCTCAATCATGTGTCCAGGGAGAAGTATTTCCACGCTAATATTAACCATGGCCTAGCTTTAAAATCGTTACGAAATTCGGATAGGCTGGTTTTGTTTTTAGTGTGTCAAATCGATCGACAAATGCAGATATCACAAAACTGTATGTATGTGTGTGTGTGATGTGTGATATATATATATATATATATATATATATATATATATATATATATAAAATCTCGTTTGTTTAATAAATCAATTATTATTGTTTAATATTCTTTTATTTAGTTTAATTGTTAGTTAATGTAAGTTTAGCACGTTTTATTAGCAGTTTACCGTTAATGTGTCTCTTCATATCCTGCCCGGGGCATTTTAAACCGTGCTGTGGTCGGAGCTGGTTGGTAAACCCCACATCACAGGTAGTTTTCGACTGGTCACACCTAAAATGAGTTGTCATCTTCGCTCATTGGCATTGCATACCTGTGGACACAATCTCTTGGCAGCTGTTACTATGGTGACAACTGTCACTGTGGCTCCCTCGCATACAGTGTTTAAGATCTGCATGCCTATTACACATCACTCTCTTGACTTCAATTAACATAAAAATCAGACCTTCAAAAATATAACAGACTGCATTTTTTGGATATATTTTGATATTTCAAATTTAAGAGTCACGAGTGACATGGACCAAATACCAGTAAGACTACAAACTATACAACTAGAAATTAATAAAAGAGGATACATATTTGAAGCACCACAGCTGATTATTTTCAGCAGTTACAAAGCTTCCATAAAAGGTCAGATTGGGAGCATACCCAGAGCGGGCTTATTTTAAAGTTACATTGCAGCTTTCTTTTTAAATCTGAAAACTCATTTGTATGGATGGATGATATTGGCATAGTTTAATAATTTAAGGGTACTAACGATTGATACATGCTATGAATAGAATAATGGACCTTTTGGAAGGACCTTCTAAATCATAAGTGTCCAGCCCTGGTCCTGGAGAACTACAGGGTATTCTGGGTTTTGTTTCAACTGAGTTCTCTGTTACTTAATTGAACCAATTATTGACTTAATCAAGATTAACACATCTAGCCAAGTAAATGGTATGTAAGAGATTGTGTTCTGTGTTTCTTTCAGTTCTGAGATGGATAAGAGCGATCTGGTACAGAAAGCTAAGCTCGCCGAGCAGGCCGAGCGCTATGATGACATGGCTGCTGCCATGAAGGCAGTGACTGAACAGGGGCACGAGCTCTCCAACGAGGAGAGGAACCTGCTGTCCGTCGCCTACAAGAACGTGGTGGGAGCCCGCCGCTCCTCCTGGAGAGTCATCTCCAGCATTGAACAAAAAACCGAGGGCAACGACAAGAAACAGCAGAGGGCCCGCGAGTACCGTGAGAAGATTGAGGCCGAGCTGCAGGATATCTGCAATGATGTGCTGGTGAGCTTAGAGAGAACCGTAGGAACATTGCACACAATCATATTGTAACAAAAAAGAGAACTGCAGTAATGGGAGACTCATTTAAGGTTTTAATAATCATCACGTGAATCAGACCACTGCTTTTTATTTATTTTGGGCGATTTTGTTGTTGTTTGTATACATTCATTCACTGTCTCCCCATTTAGGGTCTTCTTGACAAGTACCTCATTGCCAATGCTACCCAGGCAGAAAGCAAGGTCTTCTACCTGAAAATGAAAGGAGATTATTACAGATATCTCTCTGAGGTGGCATCTGGGGATTCAAAGAAGAGTAAGTATATAACGCATGATAACTGTGCTCCCTCGCTATTTCATTATTATAGGACTAACGAAGGAGCACTGTTTCCTGGGTTGGTGTAATCCGTGTCAGTTTTAACCTTGTTAAATGACATGCTATTTATTTGAAGTGACCTAGAAATATCTTGTCATTCAGAGGAGTTGAAGCATGTCTTTTGAAGTGGTTTATCCCATACCACACTATAGTAGATTCTTATAATCTACAAAGCCTATTTTTACATGTTAATGTTGTAGCTATTAAAACCTGCACTGTTGCAAGATTATCATTGTTTTTAAATAGTAATTGCTTGACGTTCAGGGTCGTTACAAGGTTTGCTATAAACTTGTCTCCCTACCTTTTTCTTATTACTGAAGCCACAGTTGAGAATTCTCAGCAGGCTTACCAGGAGGCCTTCGAGATCAGCAAGAAGGAGATGCAGCCTACACACCCGATCAGACTCGGGCTGGCTCTCAACTTCTCCGTGTTCTACTATGAAATTCTCAACTCTCCTGAGCAGGCCTGCAGCTTGGCAAAGACTGTGAGTACCATTAGACAGCACATTACAGACGGTTATGAACACTTGCCAAACAAACAAAAATCAATGTGTAGTGATATTGAAGCAATTGTTAGATTTGAGTGGCACCACCTTCTGTCTATGCCGTGCTATTGCAAGTCTTCTAACTGCATGCCATGTAGAGCAGTAGAATGGTAAGGCTGTCTTTCATTTCTGTAAACGTTTTCTAGTTGAGGGTGAATGATAACTAAGATCCATTGGTGGTGTTTTTACAATGTGTATGTGTTTGGCAAGTTTACATTAATGGTTCATTTCTAGGCATTTGATGAAGCAATTGCTGAACTTGACACCTTGAATGAGGATTCGTACAAAGACAGCACCCTCATCATGCAGCTACTAAGGGACAACCTCACTGTAAGTATTGTTTGTATCTCTAGGACGTTTTCAAGATAATGCAAACCTTGAGATGTCTGTCTGTTCTTCATTCGTATAATATTCAATGTGGAAATGACAGGTGGCCTGTTCATTACCCAAGCGACTAGATACTGAGTTGTAAACAGATCCTGAATTTCTCACTGTGATTCAAATGCACATTTCTAAATGCAGTTTTACCGCTCAGTCTACACATACAAAACAGCTGTTTTTATTTATCCACTCTTGTCCAAACCTTGTATTTGGCACCTCACAATTAAACTGACCTAACCCACTTGTATTTCTAGAACATGTGTTACACTGTAACTTATGTAATGTAACCCTGGAAACTATAGAACAAGGAGACCACACCCAGACGTGACACTCCAGACCACTGAGCCTGACCCTCTGACTTTAATCTTAGCACAGTTGCATCTGGTAGACCAGTTCAGTTGGTACCCAGTCTGCAAACCAGTAGCATATTCATGAAGTACTGATGTGAATGATGTAGTGTATTAAACACAAGCCAACAGATTTCCAGAGTCCACGGTGTTGAAGCATGCTCTTTTATATTTCTTATTGACCAGGTTCACAGACACTGATTAGTTATTTCAGGTAAAGTAGTCCGGGATGGTAGTCAGGATCTATGAAACAAAAAACATGAAATACTTGGTAAAAATTCTGTTTGTATTGTTGAGGCGGGTATAGTTGATCAGTCTCCAAGTCAAATATTGACCTGCAACTTTCAAACATTTAGCAGTGAACAAAGTGAAACTTGATATTCCATCCCGACATTTAATGTGCATTTAACTTGCCAAATAAAATGCTGTCATGGAGCACATGAAGACGTTTTACTGAATGAGTTTGGTAGTTTTGTAACATTTGATCATTTCTTTTTTCCGTTCTCTAGCTGTGGACATCAGAAAACCAGGGAGATGAAGGGGATGCTGGCGAAGGGGAGAACTAATGGGTGCCACGCTTCACTGTCTATCCACTCCCACACTATCTTAAACACATACAGCCCATACCCTGCTTCACCAGGATCTTTCCCCTTCTGTATGACAAGCAGCATGAATTGTACCTGACCTATCAACTACCCTTTGCAGAGCCCTCCTTTGTTACGGGGTGATACTGAAGTTGTTAGCAGGCTCACACCATCTTTTTGTTTTGTTTGTAAATTACACCAGGTCTTTACGTTGAGGCTTTTTCTGTTTTTTTTTTTCATTCACTTTCTTTTGGAAGAACCTAGCAAGTTGGGCTTTGTAGAGTTCATCAATTGTTGTTATTACTAATTATTTATTATTATTATTATTATTATTATTATTATATATATATGTTTTTTTGGTTACATCAGTTTTTATAGTGTAAAATGTCATGGCATTTGCAGGTTTTATTATAAGGTTATTAAACAGCCAGTTTATTTTCACCAAACACTGTGATGCTTAGTTTTGTGTTTATTTTTAATCTTTTTCTTTTTTTTGCTGTAAATCCCTTCTGGTCTATAAAATGCATGTATGGTCCTGTACTCGGGTAGCAGTACAGAGTACAATTCTGCTGTCAGCTCATACAGAAAGGTTTGAAAGGCTGTATTGTGACACTGAGAAATGTGCAAATTGCTGAGTGCTCATGTTCACAATTTTATTTGACATGTTTTACAAAATGGGACCCCAGGTTTTGTCATTCTGGATGTGACAGTCTAAAAATACATCCCATCAAGGCATGAACATCACAGAGTAACTTTGTAAACACACTGGGGAGCATGTGCTGAGTGAAGTGTCGGTATAACGAAATTCAATTAAAGCTGCTGTCACCAGTGAGGTAAACAAGTTCCTCTTGTTGTTTTCTTCATTTTTATTTTGACCCTTGATCTTTTTGGATGAGATTGTTAATTGTGGTTTTCAGTGATAGCAATTATGAAAAGTAAGTTCAATGATTTGAATAAGTCTTATATAGTAACATTGTGAAGCTGCTTGCGTTTAATAACAGTAAAACCGTTTTCTTTTAACTAATTCCAGCTATGTTTTATTTGAAACTCAGTGTAAAAGGTCTTATCCTGACAGCCTGAATTGACTAAAATGAGTTTGGTTTCTTAAAAAGCTGAAAGTTAACCGGATTGCTAGGAAAGTGTTTTATTTTTTTATTTGTATTTTTTTTTTTTGTTGTTGTAATTGAACTCAAGTCAGTTGCAAGATAGGTGTGGTCTCAAACAGACTGTATTTATTTGAATCCTGAACAGGCAAGAAATGGGCAAACCTCTTGACCACTGATTTGAACATGTGTTGAGTTTGGAATAGAAAGTCTTGAAACAAGACAATGAGCATTTCTTTAGTAATACCATACCTGTCTGCTCCAAATAAATAGCTAAAATGGATCTGTAACATCCTGTTGAACTTGAAAAGCTGGAGTATTTAGTGTCACAATACCCTGCCACCTCCATAACATTCCACTTAGTGTAGAGTTCATGTGTCCATCAGTCTCGTCTGCTGAAGACAATGTTTCATGCACTGAATAAAATCTCTCTTCTAGCTGAACAAATGGCAGTTAATATTCTCCGCTTGATAAACGCAGTAGTGAGTGTGGGATGGAGCCTGTCTGTATATCTGGTAGCTCTTTCTGCTTTGTTTTTACTGACCAGTATTCTGCCTAAAGTTTGCTTCTGTGACGGTTTTATCGCCTAGCGAGCACGTGGTTGTGAAAATAGTATAGCTAAAAAAAATTTTTTTTTAAACTACAAAAAAAATTAATACCTGATTATTGATGTAATATTAGATTTGTGTCTGTCTTTTAAAACAGTTCGAGTTTCACCTCACATGTAATAATCAGGAAAGAGTAAAAGACAATTCAGAGTGAAATAAAATTTTATCAGTTCATAATTTTCCTGCTTTCTCTTGTTAAATAATAAAATAAACTGTATTAATTATCCCTGTTACTAACATCTTTTAGAAAGCAAACATCTTCAGAATGTATTTGCTTCACTGATGTGTATGTTTGTCTTAATTGGAATAAAATGGTGCTTATGGCTTTTAGTCGGGAAGGTTTAAATATACTAATAGTGATGAATGCCATCTACTGTATATTTGCTGTCACAATTCTTTGTGTGTGTGTGTGTGTATATATATATATATATATATATATATATATATATATATATATATATATATATATATATATATTAAGTGTGTGTGTGTCAAGTATCTCTTCCCTGCAATGTATCTCAGTTGTAAAAAAAAAAAAAAATCCACAAGCACATTTGATTCTTCATATTCTGTACAAGAGACTTCAGATTTTATACAATTAACTCCTGTTACATCTGTACTAATTTTATTGGTAGAACCGGTTTAGGTAAAGGTAAGCCTAACTACAACACAGACAGCAAAAATATGGTTGCATCAGTTTTGCAGAACAACTGCTGCAAAGGGATGGCTAGTGATGATCTTGTACAACATTAGGATATCACTGCATGGTTTTGCACTGTAGCTTCGCATTGATGTTATAGAGTACTTACTGCCACGTGAAACCCGCACAAAAAGCATGGAACGAACATACGGGTTCCTTGGTCGTCTTGCAAGATCACAGGAGAGCACTGGAATTGAGTTCTGCCAGGGAAGTCGGAAGAACTTCACGTATCAGTAGGATTCAGTATAGGTCATATTTTGGTATGGTGCTGCATATAATGTATTTTGATGGCCATTTTCACCTGAGCTCTACATGTCCATTCACTCTGGCATGGCAAGGGTTTACCTAGGTGGTTGCATAAAAAACGAACTGTGGACCTTAGAACTTCCATCAGGTTCCTTGAAGAGCAACACCTATTATCAAATGATATTTGGCCAGAATATATTGTTTTAGTGTGAAACACGTTTGTCAGTAGATGAAGTAGATTGTATTAAAATTAACTGAAGGTTGTATGTACATTGAACCGCATTGAAATAAAGGGTTGATGATGTTTATTAAATACAATTAGTGGAAAACTGCACAGTTTAATCACATTTCAGTGGTAAAAGTCGTTAAGAGTTATGGAAATTGTCATGTAAATTAAAAATAAAAAACTAAAATATACAATAGAGTTGATTATTACACCTACTTTGACTCGATTGTTTGTATTTAAAATCTACGTTTATGCACATCCTCACGTTAAATTACCCCCCCTTCCTCCCCCCCCAAGCCACATTGGCAAATTCTTATAAAACACGAACAGTTAATTAAGGGTATTACCGGTATATCGGTACGCATTCGTTTAAAATGAAAAGGTGTCCTTCAATAACTCGGTGGCAAATGGAACTATTTATTTTCTAATCGTGGGAGTGACCGACCGCAGGAGCGGAAGGTTATAAATTAACGGAGGTAGATGAGGTTTGTTTGGGGTTGGAGTGGAAGGGAAATGGCTTAAATAAAAAAGAAAATTATTTAAATTTAATACAAATATAAAAAAATAAATATATATATATATATATATATATATATATATATATATATATATATATATATTTTTTTTTTTTTTTTTTTTTTTTTTAAAAAAAACAAACAAAAGTGAAGCATACACGAAGTTTAAGTTTTTTTTTTTTTTTTTTTTACCCTAAACTCATTTAGGTTTATTAGCAACCTTATTAGCAGGTAGGTAAGGTAGACTATTTTGTATTGAAATCGTGTATTGTCTTTGTTAAAGGGAGTAATAGTTTAAAATTATTTTCCAGCGTCGACTTTAATAAAAACGTTTAAAATCTTATGGTAACTGTATTAATATTGTTGTAAATACAAAACCCCAACATATATAAACGCCGCTTATCGGTTATTAACAATCACTGGACTAGACTGACTTTAACTTTTTGGTCAAGTTAATTTCATTTTAATTTCTGTTTTATTTTTTGGGTTTTTTTCTTTTTGGTTTATTTTAGTTTATTGGTATTTATTTCACAAAAACATGGTCGGTATTGCATACATTAAGTACACTATATATAGAGAGAGAGAGAGAGAGAGAGAGAGAGAGAGAGAGAGAGAGAGATTTAATATTTACGCCAGACTGACGCGATCGTTTGGGTTTTCTCAAAGGACCTTTCATGTGATACGGTACAAGGT
Organism: Polyodon spathula; assembly: GCF_017654505.1. Taxonomy (NCBI): domain Eukaryota; kingdom Metazoa; phylum Chordata; class Actinopteri; order Acipenseriformes; family Polyodontidae; genus Polyodon; species Polyodon spathula. The sequence continues at coordinate 13,787,930 of NC_054541.1, read as the reverse complement.
ACTTTGTTTGTTTGTTTTAAAGTAGTCCATTAATGAACTTACATTTCTGTATACAAAAAAATACTTTTTAATCGGTGATAGGAATGGAAATATCGCACATGTTAATTCACTACGACTAGGCTCAACTAGTTCTGCTGTTTCAGAAATTGCGCGCTTCACGCTAAACAGTGTGTCGGGTGAAATTTGCGTGTTGTTTGCTAGTGTGTATTCAGACATAAACTCAGCTAAAACGTTTAACGTGACGCTTTTTTTTAGTTTCGTCGTCGCACTAATGTCGACAGCGGCCCTGTGAGTGTTACTGAATCATTGCAGCCGTTTCTTAACGCTGCGCTTGCATTTCCGTTGCACGTGTGTTACCAGGGTCATCCGTTCTGCTGCTGTAACATTGTATAAATACAAATAGTGTAGGGTGTGTATTGAGGGTTACGTTACAGTTAGTCTTGTTAATTGTTTGCTTGTCGTTAAATGAGGTGGCAATATCGTTGTGAAAGGCCCTACGTAACAAAACAACAAGGCACAGTTGTGTGCGTTACGGATCACTTGCAGCTTAACGGGAGAATATAACGTTAATTGTTTTCCACGCAAAATGTCCCAGTTCAGTTGGCAGGGGGTGAAGCTACACAGCAGTGTGGTGTTGCTTGTGCGTCGCCACCTCCTACAGACTCAACTGTAGCCATCAGTCCACCAGCGTATTCAATTTTAACAGATTGTTATCTGCTTCTGACCCGCAGAATAGAGCGCTGTCACGCCAATGATTCAACACTTTCCATGGGTGGCAGTGTTTAAAACTTATATATATATATATAATGTATACCTTCCCCATAGCAGAACTGAAGAGTTCAACTCACTTTTATAATTTCCCTGTACCAAACATGTACCAAGGCTGCTGTTCTGCATTCACTGATTAAAACTGTTTAAACTCTTACTATTTGTCAGGGGAAAACGTGGACGTGACAGTGTTATTGCAAAAGGATAATATAAAGATGTTTGTAATGCATGTTACATGGATTTTACACACACTATTTAATTACAGTGATTTATCAAATTGGCCCCATATTAGGTTATTTTTTTTATAGGGGATAGGTCAAGCCATATCTTGAAATAGTTTCCGATAAATGTAGTATCTGAGCAGTGTTTTAGTTCACTGCATAAACGTTTACCGCACTAGCATATCTCCAGTTCAGGTGCGTGTGGATTCAACACTGCCCCAGACGCTTGATATTTTCACAGGACGCCAGCCATGAACAGCAGTGGCCCTGGGTACCCCCTCGCCTCTCTCTATGTTGGAGACCTGCATGCTGATGTCACAGAAGGCATGCTGTACCAGAAATTTTCTCCAGCTGGACCAATCATGTCGATCCGAGTTTGTCGTGATGTCATTACCCGAAGATCCCTGGGATACGCCTACATCAATTTCCAGCAGCCAGCGGATGGTGAGTTGAAAGCTTAAGTTAAAAAGCTAAATTAGTTTTATTGGAAGGGATTTTTATTGCTTTTTTTCCCATGACCTTGGTGCGGTATATTTAACATGGTGTCTGGAGGTGGAGGGATTAATATAAACACCATATGGGGGTAAGGGTTCAAAAGATTACACAGAACAAGTCTGAATGTTTAGGAATCACTTTGCATACGGAAAAAGCATTCCAAGCATTTGACACAGGAACTGCCAAGTTCCAGATTTAGTTGTGGTGCTAGGGGCTTAGTTTAGACAGCACACTCCTTTAACGTGTTGCCAGATTCAGCGTCAGACCCCTGGGGATTAAGAGGATGCATGTTCGGTATTGCCCAGACCTTGGATTTAATAATCATTTGTGTGTTTGTACTCTCTTCCCCCAGCTGAATGCGCTTTGGACACCATGAATTATGAAGTCATTAAAGACAGGCCGATCCGAATAATGTGGTCGCAGCGTGATCCGGGTCTGCGGAAGTCTGGAGTTGGGAATATCTTCATTAAGAATATGGATGAGTCCATAGACAACAAAGCTCTGGATGATACGTTCTCTGCCTTCGGGAACATCTTGTCTTGCAAGGTAAGGGAGCTCCAGAGAAAAGGGTGTGTGTATGCCAGGGTGTACATTGCAGCATGTGTGCAGTGCACAACAGCGCTGCTGAAGTGATGTAGAGCAGCAGGAGGAGGAGGAGGGTTAAGAGCGCTAGATTGAGTTCTCTTCACAGGGTTTTTATTAGAACCCTTGTAGGTGGATTATGTGTTTTGGGGATCCTCTAGGTTGGTAAAGGGTTCCTGTTGTATATTTTTTCTTTTTGATATAATACGGCTGCTGTTTTGTTGTCCATGTGAATTTTTTTGGTTCCCAGATGGTAAATACCAAACACTGAGATGCTGGCTTCATATTCTTTATGCAGCTGTATTCTATGATTCTCCAAGTAAAGATTGTGGGTATCCTACAAAAACAATTAACTCTTGGCTCTGTAATTTTACAGAGCCACCACTCGCGTACCCCCAGAGACTGATATGCCTGTTTTAATTTGACATTTCCCGTGTCTCTTGTGTTTTTGTAGGTAGCGTGTGATGAAAATGGATCCAAAGGGTATGGTTTTGTTCATTTTGAAACGCACGAAGGAGCGAACAGAGCCATTGAAACTATGAATGGAATGCTGCTCAATGATCGTAAAGTGTAGGTATTGGACGAAGCCCTGTTGCTAATCAAGTTGGGAGACCTATCAAATCTGCAGTCTTAATCAAGGATTTAAAATCTATGGTCTTCCTTATTTGAATGATCACTGGCCCCTGTGCTTGGGAGCAGTAACACTAAATCAACTGTGGCATAATATCAGTAGCAATAATACAAAATAGTAATAAATCGGAGTTAAGAAACTGACTTTGAAACATTTGGTTATTATAGACCAAAGTGGAGTGTAACAATAATAGAATCTTCAGGCAGAGGAATAATAAGGAGAGTTGTAGAGCTATATTAGGGAATCTAGGGATTCCCTCCTTGGTTATTAAAGTTATGAAACATTCAAAGGGCTGAGTATAGGAGTGTTGCACTGTGTCTCGTGGATATTTGAGAACAGCACCTGGTGATTGCTCATGCATGCATTAGGCTAGAATGTGGCTTACCGTGATGTCACTGCTGTACTCTGCCCTTCGTTTGAAAATACTGTAAAGTTATTTTTATATTTAATGTTTTTCCAAGTCTTACCATATTGTCTTTGCACAGCCTAGAGACAGGTAGAGAATTGGTGTCTGCCCTAGTAGACCAAGTTTCCTGTTCAATGGGGAAAAATTTTGAGATGACCATACTTAGGTCAGTGGAAAATTAGGTTGAAGCAGGTAATGAATTATATGCAGTAGCAGAAATATGTCTGTTTTTGAACTTACACACATTTTTGTAATTGCATTTTTCTACAGTGAAGTTTTATTGAAAGGTTAGATTACAACTTTTTAAATATATGCATATCTGCACTCCAGATAAAGCTTTGGTTCTGGGAGTAACTTGCCCTCTAGCACAGAGTAAAATATTACCTTGAAGTCATGCATAATCTTGATAAATACTGTACAGTCTTTAATGGTAATGGGGTAGGTGTTAAAGATCCTTCCATTTGAACTGTAGAACTCCTGTACAACCCTGTGTGTGTTATGCAGTAGTTACTGGAAGTTTTAGGGGAGGCAGACAAGCTGCAGCAAAATTGCGATCTGTATTTTTATGCATTCAATTAATTTAGTGCATTTTTTTTTAAATGTGTAAAAATGGCAGGTACTTCTCTGGACCGTGATGCACATAAAACGAAATGGAAAACTGGAATTTGGTTACGTTTTGCAAAATACGACAGTAGTACGTGTTAAGATAGATGTTGACCCATTCTTTCTAGTAGCCCTAGTTGTAATCTCTTCAGCGACGTTGATGGGCTTTTTTAAAAAAAAAAATTCCTACAGTTTCGTGGGCCACTTTAAATCCCGAAGGGAGCGGGAAGCAGAGTTTGGTGTGAAAGCCATGGAATTCACCAACGTGTACATCAAGAACTTTGGGGAGGACGTGAACGATGAGAAGCTGAGGGAAGTGTTTTCTGAATACGGTGAGAGAGGGCTTTTGTTTCAAATGCGTAACCACTGCCTCCCGTCGCGTGTATCCTTACTGTGTGTTGTTTCTAGGAAGGACCTTGAGTGTGAGGGTGATGGTGGATGAGATGGGTCGTTCCAGGGGCTTTGGGTTTGTTAATTATGAGAATCATGAGGAAGCACAGAAGGTAAGGAGCTGTGATATAGATAGTTGTCGTTTGTGCAAATCAAGACCTGAAACCAGGCATGAGAGACCGTTACTGATAGAGCCAGTTGTAGTTCATTGTCTGTCCATGCTTGCCTGCACACAGTCTGGTTAAACCCCTGCTCCTCTGTTTAAGGCTGTGGAGGGGATGAATGGAAAGGAACTGAACGGGCAAATTATTTATGTGGGCCGAGCTCAGAAGAGGCTGGAGCGACAGGGTGAGCTGAAGCGCAAGTTTGATCAGATCAAGCAGGAGAGGATTCATCGATACCAGGTATGGAGGAGCGAGTGCACCAGAGATCCACGTTTCAAACACCCTGACCCCTTTCTGAATGCATGGGATTCACCCTCACTCCCTTTCCAAGGGTGTTAACCTCTACGTGAAGAATCTTGACGACGGAATAGATGACGAAAGACTGAGGAAAGAGTTTGCACCCTATGGGACTATCACGAGTGCAAAGGTAAAGGTATCCTGTACAGAACTCTTGTTTTGATTGTTTAGTGTTAAATACTGAAGCACAGATGCATATTGATGTACATTTTATACATGTGTGAAATTAATATTTGTCAAAGGCTTTCAAATTTATAGGGAGCTGTTCAGTTTCCCGTGCTGGATGTTCCACATGCTGCCATGTCAGTAACAAGGAGAATTTTATTATGGTAGCATTAATATTTCAGTCCTTTTAACCCTTTGCAGTCCGTTTATTCAGGTCCGGTCCAATTGATTTTCGCACACACTGTTTATTTTACACATGCTTTTTTTTTTTTTTGATTGTAGTAAAACGGGTTTAAAAGGTATTGCATTGCAAAACGACATCAGTACTGCATCTCCAGCCAAGCCCCACCCCTTGTTTGCTGTAGTCTTCACATACCTCTTTATACATGTGCATACTGATAAATCCTCTCCTGATCACTCGTTTTATCCCCAAACTCCTCAATAGTGTGATCAAAGTTATTGGGGGGGAGGCGAATATGTTGCACATTACATTACACACACCTCTCCTATTCAAAGCAGAGGGATATGTATGTGTTTGTACGTAGCTCCCATGCTGCTTTCATCATTTACAGGTGATGACAGACGTAGGGCACAGTAAAGGGTTTGGATTCGTCTGTTTTTCCTCTCCCGAGGAGGCGACGAAGGCAGTCACGGAAATGAATGGACGCATCATCAGCACGAAGCCACTCTACGTGGCCTTGGCCCAGCGAAAGGAGGAACGGAAAGCCATCCTGACCAATCAGTACATGCAGAGACTGGCCAGCATCCGAGCAATGCCCAGGGCGGTCGTGGGGTCCTACCAGTCTTCAGGGTACTTCATGTCTGCTGTTCCTCAGGTAACTCTGGAAATGGAGTGTGGAGAGGATGCTGCTGTTCCACAGAGTGCTCTACAGCCAGCTTTTAAATGGATTGCACTCCTAGTTCATAAGAGAAGTAATGTACTCAAGTTACTCCACTCTGGGTACTTCGCTAAAGAGAACTCAAGGACAAGAGGCTGGTCCTGTTGTGTTTTCAATAAGTTTACTTGTTTACATTAACACCTTACGCTGATATTCTTATTTCTGAAGACAACCCGCTGTACTGTAGATTATGACCTGGTTTGTAAGTAAATCATACAGTACACAAAGCAGCATTAAGACTTGTACGAAGCGTGTGTTAAATTTAATAAAGCTTTTGCCAAAATGTTTCTAATTTTACTTTTGCCTTAAATTGATCCAGTGTAATTGAAGAAACCCTTTCATGTTTCCACAGCCTCAGAACAGGACTTTCTACGCTCCGAATACAGTCACTGCACTCAGACCGGCTCCTCGCTGGACCTCGCAGCCTCCCAGACCTCAAAGTGAAAGAGTCTCTTTTTTTAATGGCGTAATTAACTAAACAAAGTTGCTTTTAAGTTTCTCATGTCCTTATCGATGGCAACGATTTAGCTTAGCACTCCTTGGTCCAGGGTTAACATTCAAAAGTAGATGTGGACGTCAGTGGTCCTTTTTTTTTAAATTTATTAAATTTAGCAACAAAAAAATCCAATATTCTCTTCAACTTCCTCTTGCAAGAGATTAAAAATGCAGTGGAACAATCCCTGTTTGAATCTGCACTGCAACACTGCTGGTAGGCTTGTGTGTACTATGAAATTAATTGCTAAACTGGCTTCGCCACTTGGCCTGGGCTAATGAAGTTTGCTCTGCAGGTGTAGTGGTGCTGCTTCTCTTGACTGACTCATCATCTCCTCCATCTAAACAGCACCTTATCAAACAGCTCCTCCGTTCTTAAGGTCTGCAGTTCCCAGACGCCCTTCCACGCCAATCAGCACAATGCGGCAAGCGTCCACCCAGGAGCCTTGTGTGATGAGCAACATGCAGAGAATGGGTAAGGCGGCTCACATGCACATGCAGCATCCTTGGATTCAGTGCAAAGGGGAAATGGGTACCTGCTTTACTGACCTTTTTCATCCAATGCTTGCTCAGGTTCTTTGTAAGGTCACCATTTTGGCTTGATGCACACCAGATGGGTGGAGGTGCAAGCGTGTTTGTGCTTGTGCGTTTGTTGCATGTCTGTCACTGTCTCCATGTCTGTAAGCTAATACAGGTACCCAGACAGCCGGCGGTCGCACTGCAATGCCTGCCCCAGTGGTCCGAGGTATGAACCAGTACAAGTGTTCCACTGGAGTCAGGAATGTTCAGCCAGTCTTTGCTGTGCAGCAGGTAACTTTTTGTATGTTATATATGTATAACATATTTTGTATGTTATATACATATTGTTGTCTAGTGTTATATATAATCAAAAATAGACATGTTAATAGTTTATATTTATCAATTAACTAAATGCAAAGTGAGTGAACAGAAGAAAAATCTACATCAAATCCATATTTGGCGTGACCACCCTTTGCCTTCAAAACAGCATCAATTCTTCTAGGTACACTTGCACAAAGTCAGGGATATTGTAGGCATATAGTCAGGTGTATGATTAAACAGTTATACCAAACAGGTGCTAATGGCCATCAATTCAATATGTAGGTTGAAACACAGTGATTAACTGAAACAGAAACAGCTGTGGAGGAGGAATAAAACTGTGTGAGGAACAGCCAAACTCAGCTAACAAGGTGAGGTTGCTGAAGACAGTTTACTGTCAAAAGTCATACACGATGGCAAGACTGAGCACAGCAACAAGACAAGGTAGTTATATTGCATCAGCAAGGTCTCTCCCAGGCAGAAATTTCAAGGCAGATGGGTTTCCAGATGTGCTGACCAAGCTCTTATGAAGAAGCACAAAGAAACGGGCAATGTTGAGGACCGTAGACGCAGTGGTCGGCCAAGGAAACTTACTGCAGCAGATGAAAGACACATCGTGCTTACTTCCCTTCGCAATCAGAAGATGTCCAGCAGTGCCAGCAGCTCAGAATTGGCAGAAAACAGTGGGACCCTGGTACACCCATCTACTGTCTGGAGAAGTCTGGTCAGAAGTGGCCTTCATGGAAGACTTGCGGCCAAAAAGCCATACCGCCAACGTGGAAACAAGGCCAAGCGACTCAACTATGCACGAAAACACAGGAACTGGGGTGCAGAAAAATGGCAGCAGGTGCTCTGGACTGATGAGTCAAAATTTGAAATATTTGGCTGTAGCAGAAGGCAGTTTGTTCGCCGAAGGGCTGGAGAGCGGTACACAAATGAGTGTCTGCAGGCAACAGTGAAGCATGGTGGAGGTTCCTTGCAAGTTTGGGGCTGCATTTCTGCAAATGGAGTTGGGGATTTGGTCAGAATTAATGGTCTCCTCAATGCTGAGAAGTACAGGCAGATACTTATCCATCATGCAATACCATCAGGGAGGCATCTGATTGGCCCCAAATTTATTCTGCAGCATGACAACGACCCCAAACATACAGCGAAAGTCATTAAGAACTATCTTCAGCGTAAAGAAGAACAAGGAGTCCTGGAAGTGATGGTATGGCCCCCACAGAGCCCTGATCTCAACATCATCGAGTCTGTCTGGGATTACATGAAGAGAGAGAAGCAACTGAGGCTGCCTAAATCCACAGAAGAACTGTGGTTAGTTCTCCAAGATGTTTGGGCCAACCTACCTGCAGAGTTCCTTCAAAAACTGTGTGCAAGTGTACCTAGAAGAATTGATGCTGTTTTGAAGGCAAAGGGTGGTCACACCAAATATTGATTTGATGTAGATTTTTCTTCTGTTCACTCACTTTGCATTTTGTTAACTGATAAATATAAACTATTAACATGTCTATTTTTGAAAGCATTCTTACTTTACAGCATTTTTTCACACCTGCCTAAAACTTTTGCACAGTACTGTGTGTGTGTGTGTGTGTGTGTGTATATATATATATATATATATATATATATATATATATATATATATATATATATATATATATTACATACATACAGTGGCTTGTGAAAGTATTGACACCCCCCCCCCCCCCCCCCCCCCCTTGGCATTTTTCCTATTTTGTTGCCTTACAACCTGGAATTAAAATGGATTTTTTGGGGGGTTTGTATCATTTGATTTACACAACATGCCTACCACTTTGAAGATGCAAAATATTTTTTATTGTGAAACAAACAAGAAATAAGACAAACAAACAAAAACTTGAGCATGCATAAGTATTCACCCCCCCAGAGTCAATAATTTGTAGAGCCACGTTTTGCAGCAATTACAGCTGCAAGTCTCTTGGCGTATGTATCTATAAGCTTGGCACATCTAGCCACTGGGATTTTTGCCCATTCTTCAAGGCAAAACTGCTCCAGCTCCTTCAAGTTGGATGGGTTCTGCTGTTGTACAGCAATCTTTAAGTCATACCACAGATTCTCAATTGGATTGAGGTCTGGGCTTTGATTAGGCCATTCCAAGACATTTAAATGTTTCCCCTTAAACCACTCGAGTGTTGCTTTCGCAGTATGCTTAGGGTCGTTGTCCTGCTGGAAGGTGAACCTCCGTCCCAGTCTCAAATCTCTGGAAGACTGAAACGGGTTTCCCTCAAGAATTTCCCTGTATTTAGCGCCATCCATCATTCCTTCAGTTTCCCAGTCCCTGCTGATGACAAACATCAGGTGTTCTCGGGGTGATGAGAGGTGTTGGATTTACTCCAGATACTCCAATCTCCGCTGTGGAGCTTTGCAGCTCCTTCAGGGTTATCTTTGGTCTCTTTGTTGCCTCTCTGATTAATGCCCTCCTTGCCTGGTCTGTGAGTTTTGGTGGGCGGCCCTCTCTTGCCAGCTTTGTTGTGGTGCCATATTCTTTCCATTTTTTTATAATGGCTTTAATGGTGTTCCGTGGGATGTTCAAAGTTTCTGATATTTTTATATAACCCAACCCTGATCTGTACTTCTCCACAACTTTGTCCCTGACCTGTTTGGAGAGCTCATTGGTCTTCGTGGTGCCCCTTACTTAGTGGTGTTGCAGACTCTGGGGCCTTTCAGAACAGGTGTGTATATATACTGAGATCATGTGACAGATCATGTGACACTTAGATTGCACACAGGTGGACTTTATTTAACTAATTGTGACTTCTGAAGGTAATTGGTTGCACCAGATCTTATTTAGAGGCTTAATAACAAAGGGGGTGAATACATATGCATGCACCACTTTTCCGTTATTTATTTTTTAGAATTTTTTTAACAAGTTATTTTTTTCATTTCACTTCACCAAGTTGGACTATTGTGTGTATGCCCATTACATGAAATCCAAATATAAATCAATTTTAATTCCAGGTTGTAAGGCAACAAAATAGGAAAAATGCCAAGGGGGTCAATATTTTCGCAAGCCACTGTATGTATGTGTGTGTGTGTGTGTGTGTGTGTAAATAAAATGTATGTATGTGCCAACCACTTACAAGTTAATTGACCTGTCAGTCCTGTCTTGAATGTGAAACATGAACTTGCCCCAGTTGAAAAGGAAAGCACATCTTACCAGGAAAGATGGTAGAGGTTTCAGATGGCACAGAAACACCAAACACTGGCAACTTGTACACCTGGTTTGTGTTGAGACCTGGAGTTCTACTTGAGTGAAGCTCTGTTCCATTCCCTTTGTGTTGCAGGTAATGGAGTCAGCTGTTCACGTGCGAGGACAGGAGCCCCTCACTGCGTCCATGCTGGCCTCGGCAGCCCTGCAGGAGCAGAAGCAGATGCTGGGTATGCCTGTGAGATTAACCTTGTGATTTTGAACTTCAGTTTACATGAAGTGGGTTCATTCAGAAATGCTGCATCCATCTCTTACTGGTTGGATACAGATTACTTGTGTCCTCACTGTCTGTCTGATCCCATTCCTGCTCCAGAGCTGCTGACAATGATACCAACCAAGCAGGAGTATCAGCAAGCCCCTCTGCATGCATCATAGTTGGCAAGATAGAGGTTCCCTTTAACAATTAAACATGTATTTTGATAGTCCATGACTGCTGAAAAGGAGTGCTCAGTAACTTGTGTATTGTTGAGGATGTTCAATGGAATACAAGCTATCCTAAGGATCTGTAATAGTTTAAAATAGTAGTTTAACGCAGTCTGGCTCCAAGACAGACTTCTTTAAATTAACACCAAGTTTCTTTTCCGTCTGCTATGCAGTTTTTATAAAGGGCCCAGGGACTGGGGAGATGTCGGCAGTGTTGTGATTCTGTTTGCCTTGTTTTCAGGGGAGCGCCTCTACCCTCTGATCCATGCAGTGCACCCGGCCTTGGCTGGTAAAATCACAGGGATGCTGCTAGAGATAGATAACTCAGAGCTGCTGCACATGCTAGAGTCTCCTGAGTCTCTGCACACCAAGGTAAAGCACACTGACCGTGGAAGAGATTGAAACTTCTGAACCGTTTTACAACACCTGTTTTGCTTTTGTTTTTAAACTTCCTCTTGATTTTTTTACTGATTTGACAAACAGGTAAGAGGCCACAACATGACCTTAACATGCGTCTCAACCTTGCGAATGCAATGACATACTGTGATGTCAAAGTTAGCTGCAATGTGCAATGTTCATTTTTCTTGTTTCTGATGAGAACAGTGGTTGGTTTGTCCATAATTTGTTGCAGTTTTATTTTCCTGTACAAGCGGTGGTCTGTTTTGCAGCACTAATTCTAAAAGCTGGTGTGTGTGATTGGCTATAGCTTTGTATGTTTTCTATTGAGGTGGAGGAGGCAGTGGCTGTACTCCAGGCACACCAGGCTACAGACATCTCCCTGAAGAAATAATGTGTGCAGTCCAGGTAAAGATAATGCTCTCTTAAATTGTAGAACAAAGACAATTGCATAACACATTGTAAAGTGGCGGGAGGAAAGAATTAGTTTTGCTTGCTGTAATGCATCATGAGGCTGAGCCAGTGTTTAAATGAGTTTGCTGTATTGCAGTGCATGGGTGCAAACAGCCGAGCAAGAGTGTGCCAAAGCATTGTGCTTTTATATGCAATCTGTTTCATGTTCGCGGCTAGGTCACTTGCATGCTGGTTGGTAAACTAGTTGGAGAGCACTTCACTACAAGATGCATGTATTCTCCCAGCACAACAAAGAACCAAATAGAGTAGAAAATATGCACTAGATATAAAAAATATAATATTCTCTGTGATTCTTGATTTGTTTTACTGCAGGAATTTGCTACCTTTGGAAAAAGATGCTTCACTGAAGAAAAAAGCACCAAAAAAAATAGTAAAAATAAAAACCTACAAAATTGAACTAGTCTTGCAAGCAGTGTATTTAGTTAACAACTTGGATCATTTAAAGGCAAATGATTCTCAAATTGAAAGTGCTGTTTACAAGAGCAGGTGTGTTAAGTTTGTGCAAATTGGTTTTGTTCCTGCAGAAAAATGTGAGTTGGCAGAACACTATGTTCTGTTTTTTTGTGCATTAAAAAATAAAAATAAATAATGAATGGACTTGGGTGGTGTCATGTACTTTAAATGGGCCGTGTCTCTATTTCTGGTTTCACTGGGTAAAACATTTCCGTGGTGTGCTCTATTCTGTGAAAGCTGACGAGGGCTGTCAGTATAACCAGTTAAGAAAAGCAATAGTGTGTTTCACGTGCTGAAGATCAGAGATCTAACTCCACCATCCTAGCCCCTAGTAGACATTAGCACATGTGGTCAGGTTCTGCTTGACCGTGGGGGTGGATTCAGGACAGCACCCAGGTGTGTGCACTTAAGTTTCAACAATAGTTTATTGTATACAGAGAGCACAACTTTGAAAAGTAAACATACAGCAATAGTTATACCTGAGTATAGGAATAGTGCAATACAGCTTTTTGGATGCTACACTTGCAGTACTTTAAGAATCTGTATGGATTTAAATATGGAGATAGATCTAATTACAAATGTTTTGGGGAGAGATTGTGTCTGTATTTTGACAAAGGGTATCTCATTATATCTTGGTATGTATGTGGGATAGTCGGAGTGAGCCCAAACTCGTTCTGTCCAACATATTTTAAGCAAATGCTGGGATGTTTGTTAGCCAGATAATTTTTTTTTCTTTTCTTTCCTTTCCAACACAATGGTTGGCTATCCTATTCATCGATGCGACTGAATTGGAAAATGTCACAGTATTTTTTCACTGACGTGGACATCACCATTTAAAATCCTCAAGGAAGGGATACAAACCATTAGACCACCGATTTAGCCAGGCCACTGAACACAAATCTGAAACTCTGCATCCACATTTTGTATAAATGCAATAGGAAAGCATTTGCAAGTGCTGTTGCTGTGTATACAAAACCAAGTTGTGTTTTTGTATGCATTTAAATGCAAAAAAATGTAACCTTACCAAACATGCAAGCACACAGTAGCAGTAACTGGAAAGACAGAAATAGGGAACAATTGCTGAGGCTCTTGAGTAATAAATACAGCTCAACCACATTCTTGATTCATACAAGGTTGCATGATGCAGTATATATTGAAGTACTGGATGACAGCCCTGCCACCAAATGCTCTAAATTTAACTACACAGCCGCTAAACAAGAAACACAATCTTATCTAACCCAGAGTTGTGTATGTTGCATGTACCCAGGCACTACTACTGGATCTTTCGCACATCATGGAGTAACTTCAGAGCAGTGACGTTCTTGGGCTCGGTCTTCAGCAAGGCATTCAGATCTGCAACGCAAGCTTTGTAATCCTGCAGAAAGCAACGAAAAGAAGAAACACTCAGACTTGCATCTCAACAGAGCTCTTCAAACAGTATAAAGCAGTATCTAGAAAAACCCATAGTTAGGGAACCAGTAAATCGGAGAAAGAAACAAAATCAATCCTGGCAACCTGTCAATCTTAAGGCTGGTTTCACAGACCATGAGGACAACTGATATTGGGCAACTTAACGTTACTTTAGGTAGGATAGTCCAGGATTAGAGCTGTGAAACCAGCTGGCAATGTGTTCCCCTCAGTTTGGTATCTTGCAATGAGGGCTTCAATGTGCTGAACAGGTGCGACTGCACATGCTTGTGCAATCAGGTATTTGACTGCTGTGGAGATCCTGTACAGAGGGTATCTAGACCAATAGGTTTTTTTATGCAAGACTAATCAAACTTGGAAAGATGAAAAACGCAATGAAGCTTCTTACTTTGAGTTCCTTGTGTGCCTGAGCTCTCCGATACAATGCCTTGACATTACCAGGGTCCAGCTTCAGGGCTTCTCCGCTGTCTTTTGTTGCTTCTTGGTACTTTTTTAATGACAAGTGACAAAGAGCTCTACAATAAAAGAGAAAAAGCAATTGGAGTTTTGGGTGTTTTTCATTTTGACCATAAAACAAAAACCATCGATGGAGTTTGTGTGTTTGAAGAATGTCCAGCAAGTGCAGTGAGACTGTGCAGGAGACACAACCTGAAGCATGGTTTGCTAGCTTTGCTTTGTAAAGAGCCTTACCTGTTTGTGTAGGTCGTGACTTCTTTGGGGTTCAGTTCGATGCTTGCAGTGTATTTTTCCACAGCCGCTTTGTGATCCCCTTTCTTCACAAGCGCATTTCCTTCCTCCTTCAGTGCATGGGCACGCTTCATGGCTTCAGCACTGGGAACTAAGATCAGTAACATTACGATCAGTTAAATACCCTATGGCTCTTTCAACCAATAAGTAACTGCAGTTGTGAATGACATTATCTTTGCTCCAAGGTTAACATTTTGAAATACTAAAAGCTTTTTCTCAATGTCTTCAGTGTTGAATGGATTGAAAGGGCTACTTTGTACCATGAATATTGAAGTATTACATTGCATATTTCATCTGTGATTCTCTCTTGCTGTTTGTTTTGTTTTCTTTCAGTCGGTTTCCAGAAAGCCTCCTCCTGGCTGGGGCAGTGTGGTAGGAAGCATTGAAACAAAGGCAGCACTGTTACCCACTACTCTTTAAATGAATCATTCATTGCCTTCTCTTACCTCTGTCTGCTGTCACTTTGGTGCCATTTTGCTGAGCTGTAGAGATGCGATCACCTTGTGCTTTTGCATCAGCTTCAGCCAATCTCTCTCGATCCGATAGCGATATTGTAGGTATCGGGGGAAGTTTCTCTCGCCAGCTTGGACCGTCTTGTTCCGTTAAAACCTGTGTCATTCTGAAGAGCATTCAAACGTACCGTTAAAAGCATACTACTTACAAAAGGTGGAAGCTAGGAAAACGATTGTGCTTTATAAATAAGCATGCAGTTGTTGTAAGTAAACCGTATATTCCAAACCAAGAGGTAGCTCCAGTAATTGTTACTGCATGTTTCTTACTGTCCGTTTACTTCTTTCCATGCATCTGCTTAGAAAATGAATTAACATTGCTTGTGGCATGCGCCAGGATTACAAACTGGGTAAACCTCACTGGCTTGGCAGGAATCGATACTCTCAACCCTGGGTCTTCAACTGGAATGCAATCTCATTGATTCCTGCTCGGTGTGCTTTCAGCTAATTAAGCTCCAGCCTAAAAAACAGAATGCACTGGACACAGTCTCAAAGTGTGGATGCACAATCGACACAAGCCCTTGCAAAGGGCCTGCTCCCATCTGTACTGCACTCGCCTGTTTGTGCCGTCGTGAGCAGCTTTTATTGTACAGTCTAACTGCAACACAGTCTTGTAGTCAACATAAGCCAGCCTGTATCTCTCCAGTGCTTCGTAAGCAGCTGCACGTCTCAGTAATGGCTTTACTCCGAAGGGAACCAATTCCAAAGAGCTGTGGCAGAAAGATTAAAAAAAAAACGAGGTGAAGGGTTGAACATATTACAAGAGTTTGTGGCCAACAGTATCACATGTGTAGCCTTGCCAGACTTGTGCTGGTTTTCCAGCTAGCGTGTCTATGTTTGCAAAGATATTCCAATAAATAGAAACCAGATCATCCTTAAATCACTGCAGCTGTGCCATCTTTCCATGACTGATCAATCTGTAATAACCAGTAGAACAGGGAGTGAATAGATAGAGAAGCAACAGTATAGACTGCTTTGATCTGTATCATCTCCTTTAAAATAGGGGGAGGGGAATCCCCTTCAGACATGGTCACAGCAGGTGGGGCTGTGGGCATTAGAAAGCCCTGTTTTCCACACAGCCCCTACCAAGGAACCCTGTTCTGTGCTGCATGTGGTCAGTCTCAGTGACCAGGGATAGTGGAAACCCCCTCCACTCTGAGCCACACGGACCCCTGGATTCTGCATGCGTGTATGTATGTATACTCACGCAGTGCAATCCTTCACACAGTCAGTGCAGTTACCCTCCTTCAGGAAGCACGCTGCTCGGTTTGAAAGCAGGACACTCAGCTCCTCTGGGCTGTTCTTACCTGGAAATGATTTAACAAAAACAACTAACTGCACAGGCATAAGGGCAGGTACAGAAAAAAAGCGGCAGCAGGTTGATCCTTGAGGTACCCCTGTGGAGTGTGACGAGGGAGAGAGCATGCACAGCCAGCCAGCTCCATTGCACGCAGTCCACACACTGAAGACAGGAGCAGTTCTGGGGTACAGGCACCCTGCAGTAATGTGTGCTGTAGCTAACCTGCACAGCAAATGTTACCCTGTGACTGAAGTGAATCCAAGAAGAAGCACCAGGCGGGTCAAACATGTTGACAAGGTGCTGTGTTTATATTCATTTGTTTAGAGGCGTTATGAGAAGTAACAGCACTCACTTCAGTTAAATATGCTTCATTACACTGCAGCCTATAACTGCCTTTACTACATAAAAACACGTACACCACGACACACAAAGAAGAAGCAGTTACAAAATAATACTAATTAACACACAGGAGCAACTGGTCTATTTTAACAGTAGATAAAGGAATTAAAAAGCCATATGAGGGACTACATCTATTATTCATTTTGAATGACTTGGCACATTCTTCGTTTTTATATGAAGCGTGCTATTATTATTATTATTATTATTATTATTATTATTATTATTATTATAATGGTACAGAAGCGTTGTATTCACTTCAGCCGATTTGAGATCTAGTTACAGAATACAGCACTGCAACACCCTGACCTCAAGACCAGAGCATGTGGATACAACTGAACACGCAGAGGGTTTAGCAACTGCGCTTTTAATATTGTATTCAACCAAAACGCAATGTCATCCCACACGAATCGGACCGAGCAAGGCGTGAACAAAAACATGTCCTTTCTATTTAGAATAGAAATATACACCTTGGTGACTCATACAACAAATACCAAGCCGTGTGCCACGCAGTTATGGAGACTGGTGACATGTTAAATTATAATACAACAAGAATTTAGACTACAGTCTGTAGAAAACAGACAAACTAACCTGATTTCTGCAGAAGGGTGACGGCCTGTGAGTAAAACGAGGCAGCCTCTCCGTACTGCCCGTTTTTAAAGCACTCGTTCCCGGATTGTTTTAGCATGGGCACTGAAGCCGGCTGGGAGCGACGCTTCGCTGGCATATTCTCAGTTGTTGTACAGTGCTTAATTAAAAAAAAAAAAGAGTGCCATTTTAATCTTTATTTGAATAAACGAAACACACACGCGCAATCAAATAATTTAAAAAGCAACGTGAATAGAACGAAGCTTACCCGTGTATCGTCTTTATGGAAATGATACTGTACTCTCCACTATCAAATATCACTGACTGTTCACCGGTTTTCTGCCGCCGCTGTATTAGTGTGTTCCCCGTTTTGTGTTTCCTCTCTTACCACCAGCGGTACTAGTGTTTCACATTTATGGCTATGAAAGTTTACTGCAAGACATTTTCTCAGTGTTTTTCACGGTTGATTGTTGGTGTTTCATCTCATGGCGTATGGGGCTGTCTTCTTTCTTTTTAAAGGTTTTATAATTCAGTTTCGCTTATCAATTTGCAGAACTCGCTTACTTCTGTTTCTATTTTAAGCCCGCCCCCCTGCAGTGGCTCTTCTCGGAACTGCACCCTGCTTATTTTAAGAGTCTCTGTATAAGCGCATTTATTTTGGAAAGTTCTGGAATTAAAGGTGCAGAGATATAGCAAGCCCATTTAAAAGAGAAACAGAATTGTTGAACAATATCATATGGTGCTTGCTTTCCCGGATGAGATCCATTACTCCCTCCCTGCACAAGTTCAGCGCGTGGGGCACTGTGTGAGATTCTTAGCATCACATAATTTATTGCAGTGCTATTTATGCATCATATAATATATTGAAAAATGATATGGAAACTTTTTTTTTTTAAACTGAATATTATGAAATTTAGCACGGCTGTTGGTGAAGGTACAATTAGCCCGTGTTTTCCGTTATGACGACTTAATTTTAGAGTACTGCATTGAATTGTCCTTTTCTGGCCACCATACAGATTTGAAACGATTGTGCAGTTCCGCGTTTTACTCGTTTTCTCGGGTGATTTGGCCCTCTGCGGGGAGAGTAGTTTCAGTCTCTTCCAGTGAAGGTCGTGTATTTGAAACGGTGAGGCAAAACGTTTCCATTTTACTGTTAAATGTGTAACTGATTACGTATTTTTTAGAAATAATGCTGTATTTAATACTAAATTAAAAGCATGGTAAATATCAGTTCATATGGAACGTTTTTTTAGAGGGACGGCAAATGTAATCTGAGTGTCATTTGTGAAGGCCAGCGCAAAGTCTCTGATCAAATGAGCGTGTTTGTGACAGAACAACGGATTCAAAATCACAATCGCTCTTTTCTTATTGACTTATAATAGAAATATTACCTGTATTTCAAAATTGGCCGTTAGACCGCGATTACTTGGTGAAATAGCGGCTGTGTTTCCTGTGGTGTGTCAGGGCAACGGTTTAGGGAAAGGGCATCTATTGTCGTTGTGGTTAAGAACAAAGGGTTAACTTCCTAATGTAAACACTATTATAGCATGTACCGTACTGTCTTTCAAAATGCCTGCTTGTGAAACCCGATTAAATGATTAGATATCTCTGTTTGAACGCGGTCTGTATTGCCGTATGAAAAACAGGAAGCCAGTATTTACATGTGCTCAATATTAATAAGTGAAGTTGTTGTGTGTCTAGAATGCATTCACTTGACTTTTCACAGAAACACCTACATTGTGATTTTGGACAGCAGGCTGGATCAAGGTCACATACCTGTTCCACAATGCACTAACACTCTCAAACTAATCTACAATGGAAGTGACGTGCACATGCAATACACAGACACATCACACAGGGAGGTTGTTTGTGATGTAGCAGTTGTATTGGGAAGGGCCGTGTGTGCGTTTGAATAAAGTGTGTGCGGTTTTGTTTCCTAGATAAGGCGCAATGTCTGCAGGAACACTGGTTAAACCCGCAATGCGCGGTCTGCTCGGTAAACGTTTACGATTCCACCTGGCTATTGCGTTCACGCTGTCTTTGGCAGCAGCAGCAGGATTTAAGGTATGGTAGCCCCTTTTCCATACTAGCATAACGCATGTATCCTTGTTTACTAAAGGATGCACATATTGGGGGGGGGGGGGGGGTTGTGTGTGATGGGTCCCTGTGACATTTGTATTTGGGTTAGGTATTGGGTAAATGACCACACACATCACAGACTCTAAATACGAGCATTATTAAACATATGCAGCTTCACCCCTAGCACCTAAATCTGATCTGATCACTTCTATCATAAACTCAGGTGGTTCAGGGATTATAAACCATGAACAAAATGGTCCTGTTCTTTTCAGACCAGAGTAGATTTGATTAAACTCACATGTTCTGCCGTAGTGTGGTGAATTATTTCTGTGCTTCAGTTTGCAGTAACAGAACCCAGGAAACAGGCGTACGCAGAGTTCTACAAGAACTACGATGCCATAAAAGAGTTTGAAGCAATGAGGGAGGCTGGTGTGTTTCAGAGTGTGCGGCCCAAAGGCCAGTAAAGAACCGTGTTAAAGTAAGTGATGATTATGATTTATTATTATTATTATTGTAGTGCATGCACATATCAGGACCAGGAGAACATTCAGGTACAATATTACGCTTGGAAGCACACAAACAAAAAAGACAAAGCAACATTAAGAGGTGGATAAATGTGTAATTTTAAACATTCACAAGTTTAAAATGGCAGTAAATGTGCCTTGTTGCCTTGCAATGAATCCTTTATTATCGGTCATTACGAGTACCATCCTGATGCTGTCCAGCCACCAGAAATGAGTGCTGTCTAATCAGGGTTTCTGTTGCTTGGAAGAACCATGCTTGTGTTTATCAAGACAAAGATGAAAATCCCAGGGTGATGTTTTAACATCCAATGTGCCATACAGTGGATAAGCTGGACTATCAAAGCTTGCCTCCTGGTCTGGTGTGTACGCATGGGTTTAACATTCAGTTTCATTTCTTTTTGTATTTCAGGTGGAGCCTCTTTGTTGTTGATTCCTGGTTTAAATTTCCAGCACCTTAAAAAAAAGTACAATAAGAAAGTCCATGTGAAGCAGACATTACTTGACTGTGTCAGGGTATTTCAGATGTGCGCTGATCAAATGTAATAAACTGTTTCCTCACTGAGTCTCGTGTGTGGGTTTCATTTCATGTGATTTACTTGGAAAGGTACAGAAATGAGCTTGATAGTAGTTTTGTCAAGTGCTTGTTTCATGCAGTAAAACCAATGCATGCAAATCTTACTACTTCGTCAAGCCTTTAAAATAGCAAGCATTGGCAAAGCAGATAGAATAACACTTCAGAACTGCCTACATGTGCAACAATGAGATGTTGACACATGGCAAAGTCATCACAGAATTGGACAGTCTGCCTTCCTAGATGAACTTTGTTAAATGGTGCCACATCAAAGCGATGGATTTTTCAAGGTTTGCAAATGAGTGTTGTGTTTAAATTAGGGTTATGTAGCACATGTATAAATATGCACATATTCACTTGCATGCAGAAGGGTTATATATTATTTATATAACAATTAATTACTCTGGGTGAAAAAAATATTGCCTTGATCAAAATGAAATTGGTATTTTGGACACAGTCCCATTGCAGTAATGGTGTTACATACCCATATTAGGGTGGGAATGGATTGTGCATTACAGTGTTGGAAAGGGGGTTGTACACGCAACACCCCCTGGATGTTAGGAGATGTTAGTGTTAATGAAATACATGTGGATATGGGTAGAGTGAGGTGAGTTGTGCTTTCTAAAAGGATTCATTAGCAGTGCTTTCCTGTGTTCACTGCTCGTCTCAGCTGTCGGCACTGATAGCATCAAGGGAACTCCAGTGTCAATGTGGAGGAGAGGGCGGTTCTGTAGGTTTTTACCTTCACAGAAGTAAAGGGAAACGCTGAACTAAGCAATGCTGCAGGTTTAGTACTGAAGGTAGGGCCAATGCATTGTAAAACCTTTAGCTACTGCAGCTCGAGGCTGGGCTGTGTTTCAAATGATGTAGTAAATAGGGCTCAGGTGTATACTTGCCCAGCAGTCAGGCCTTAATGAGAGGGAAACCTCATTGTAAAAGGTGAGGGCCAAAATGTAGTGATGTGTAAGCTGTATGGTCTAATTTGCAGGTACCAAGTGCAGAAAGAGTAAATGGGGTATGCAGTGTATGGGCTAAGACTAGGCTCAGCAAATAGTTTTTAATTATCAAAGGGCATTCTGGCTTTCGTATTCTTACGTTCTACCTTTTTTTTGTTGAATTTGTGTTATGACAATATATACTATATACTATTTACATTTCAAATAAGAAATTAAGGTTGATATGTACAAAATCCGGTACATGTTATTTCCGCTTCAGGAATTTGATCAGTTTCAGCCCACAGCAAGAATAACGCTTGAGTTGGTCTGTGCTTCGACAGATGCGCACTCTTGTTGTACTGTGCTTCGACTCTGGCTCCTTTGTTCTCGGCTCAGTTGTATGAGCGACCTACGCCAGAGCAGCTGTAGGGTTGCTGAGCTTGTAATCGGCCTGCCAGTCATTTTACTTCCTGTTTTCAGTTGTCAGGAGGCGGAAGATACGGAGAAAGAAGAAATACGAGTTGCGAGCGAAAAGTGCATTAGAGGAAGAGTGACAGTATCAAGAGACATGGAGGTCAAACTGGCATAAGGTAGCTAATCGGCGTAGGAGTTGCGTGTCCAGCTATCGGGTTAAAATAATTCTACAGCGGAGGGGACCATTGAAATTAACCCGAGGAAATAACGCACAGTCCACTCAGCCAAACTTAAGTTTCAGATCGACTCGATTTGAGGCTCCACACGAGGAAGCCAGAGAGCCATGGAGGCGGTACAAATGAGGAACAACCCGCGCAGGTACAACCATTACAATGTTCAGTGTTAACACATATACCCAGGCAGAGAGGCAGCATTAAACAAACTATAGGCGTGTAGTGGAAGATTATCAATACAAAGTTTTTAAATGGAGTGGTGGTGCTGGCAGTACAGCGACACAAACAGGGAAACTCCTTCGGGGATATCCAAACTGAATCGTTTCAGTGAAAGTGTGTGTTGCTGTATAATTCCCCCTTTTACTATATGATGGGACTGTCCGGTGTTTTAAATATCCATCTATACAAAGTTACAGAAATCCGGTTGATGTTTTGTATATTATACGAACCAACACTTACGCCGTAAGCAAGTTAAATTTAGCACAAACCAGATGCGGAAATTGAGTCACGTAGTGATATTTATTATATTTTATTGGTAGATGGATAAAACGCATGCTGTTCCAGTACTGGCAACTTCTCTTGCAGGCTGTGTGTATGTGTGTATATATATATATATATATATATATATATATATATATATATATATATATATATTATATATTTATATATTTTCAGCAGTTTTTCAGTACCGACACCCAAACACGCGCACGAATGCTCAGCCGAATAGTTCGGCTTGCATTTGTTCACTATCCGTGTGCTGGAGACTGTGTTGACAGACAGGAAACGTGTTGCCGCTTTTTGCTGAAGCTAACAGCACAGGGCAACCGAGTGTAACAGGTCGCCTTGCTGCTTGCCCCTTTCCGAATAATGAGTGTTTTGTTTTCTTCCCGTGAGAATGGCAGTGGTGCTGCTGCACACCGCGGAGCAGTAATCGCTGCAGAATGAACCCAGGAGGAGGGAGGTTAAGTTATCCGTGCAGGCAGCAGCAGATCAGTGACTTTGCCCATAACATTAACTTTGAGTTTTGTTTCCTCAGACATGCATTAAAATGAATGAAGAATAACACGTACTGAAGAAAAAACCCTTCTTCCAAAGTATTTGATGAAATGACTTGACTGTAATCAAAGTAGACTCCCCTTTACTTGAATGTCTGTTATCACTCCCTCTTGCCTTATTGCTCCTTTTAGTATTAGCTGCACTCTAGTGCAGAATTTGCATATATTGAAATAATTGTTGAACTTGGCCCTTTTTTCATGTATTATCCTGCATTGTAGTTTATGGCCACGTTATTTTTACCAGTGGCCCCCGACTAAATCCTTGCTGTATCTAATCTGTGGCAGCTGCTGTGACATCTGGAGGGTGTGAAGGCAGGGAGAGAAGCTCTGGGTTGATCGCTCTCTTATCTGCCTCTCCCTGTGTTGTGTGCTCACATGTCTTGAGTCAGTAACAGGCAGTAGCGTGGCCTGTGTTATCAAGGGCTTGCAGGTCTCCACAGAGCAGGATAAACAAAGAGCTCCCAACAAAATGGTCCGGATCTGCAGGGACACTCATGGCTTTTTAAACATGGGGGTGCTGCACAAACCACTAATTGTGACAATCTTCATTTTCACAGGCAACTAAAGAAGCTGAGTGAGGACAGCTTAACTAAACAACCAGAAGAAGTCTTTGATGTTTTGGAAAAACTGGGAGAAGGGTAAGTTGTGTTTACAGTTCAGGATTTCTAGCCAGACTGAATGACAGCTACTGTACACATGCTCAGTTTTAATCCAGGATTCACTGTTCTCTATTGCTTTCCAATACCATGCTCAAATGGGCTGTATTAGTGCCTGGTGTGTTAAATATATAAATATATATATTACACCACACACACACACACACACACACACACACTACCGGTCAAAAGTTTTAGAACACCCCCATTTTTCCAGTTTTTATTGAAATTTAAGCAGTTCAAGTCCAGTGAATAACCTGAAATGGTACAAAGGTAAACGGTAAACTGCCAGAGGTTAAAAAAAAAAGTTTAGGTTACCAAAAACTGAAAAATAACGTACATTTCAGAGTTATACAAAAAGGCCTTTTTCAGGGAACAAGTAATGGGTTAACAACTTACAGCTGTTCTGCAGCAATGGAAGTAAATTAAGCCTTGAAAGTTGATGCTAACAATTCCTGCAGGTGTCCCAACTTTTGTTGAATACTTACAAACCCTCTGTCTGTATAAAAGCAGTGTTGGAACAGACTGTGTTACAGATACTTCTCCTCTCGTTCTTTTGCGCTCTCACAGGTCGGGAGGGAGATTTATCACCAGAACGCATTGTATTTCTGTCACAGTAACAAACTCATTATTAAACTCATAGTTCAACCCAGGATGGATCAGACTGCTATGTAGACAGGCTCTGTCACTGATTGCTTTCTCTCTCGCTCACTCGGTCTTGCTCTCATTCTCTCACGCTTGCTTGTGCTTTCTCTCCCTCTCCTCCACTCCCTCTCTCCACAGTGTTTGTATTGGTGTTTTTGTTCTCTTATATCAGTGAATCACCCCTGATCTGTATATATCGATAGACTATCTTATCTAATGTGGATTTCCTCTGTGTCTAGGTCCTATGGCTGCGTGTTTAAAGCGAATTATAAAGAAACGGGTGAGATTGTAGCAATCAAGCAGGTTCCCGTGGAGTCAGACCTGCAGGAAATCATTAAGGAAATCTCTATAATGCAGCAGTGTAACAGGTAAGCAGAGGCTCTGAAATCTCTATAATGCAGCAGTGTAACAGGGAAGCAGAGGCTCTGAAATCTCTATATAATGCAGCAGTGTAACAGGTAAGCAGAGGCTCTGAAATCTCTATATAATGCAGCAGTGTAACAGGGAAGCAGAGGCTCTGAAATCTCTATATAATGCAGCAGTGTAACAGGGAAGCAGAGGCTCTGAAATCTCTATATAATGCAGCAGTGTAACAGGGAAGCAGAGGCTCTGAAATCTCTATAATGCAGCAGTGTAACAGGGAAGCAGAGGCTCTGAAATCTCTATATAATGCAGCAGTGTAACAGGGAAGCAGAGGCTCTGAAATCTCTATATAATGCAGCAGTGTAATCTCTATATAATGCAGCAGTGTAACAGGGAAGCAGAGGCTCTGAAATCTCTATAATGCAGCAGTGTAACAGGGAAGCAGAGGCTCTGAAATCTCTATATAATGCAGCAGTGTAACAGGGAAGCAGAGGCTCTGAAATCTCTATATAATGCAGCAGTGTAACAGGGAAGCAGAGGCTCTGAAATCTCTATATAATGCAGCAGTGTAACAGGGAAGCAGAGGCTCTGAAATCTCTATATAATGCAGCAGTGTAACAGGGAAGCAGAGGCTCTGAAATCTCTATATAATGCAGCAGTGTAACAGGGAAGCAGAGGCTCTGAAATCTCTATATAATGCAGCAGTGTAACAGGGAAGCAGATGCTCTGAAATCTCTATAATACAGCAGTGTAACAGGGAAGCAGAGGCTCTGAAATCTCTGTATAATGCAGCAGTGTAACAGGGAAGCAGAGGCTCTGAAATCTCTATATAATGCAGCAGTGTAACAGGGAAGCAGAGGCTCTGAAATCTCTATATAATGCAGCAGTGTAACAGGGAAGCAGAGGCTCTGAAATCCCTATATAATGCAGCAGTGTAACAGGGAAGCAGAGGCTCTGAAATCTCTATATAATGCAGCAGTGTAACAGGGAAGCAGAGGCTCTGAAATCTCTATATAATGCAGCAGTGTAACAGGGAAGCAGAGGCTCTGAAATCTCTATATAATGCAGCAGTGTAACAGGGAAGCAGAGGCTCTGAAATCTCTATATAATGCAGCAGTGTAACAGGGAAGCAGAGGCTCTGAAATCTCTATATAATGCAGCAGTGTAACAGGGAAGCAGAGGCTCTGAAATCTCTATATAATGCAGCAGTGTAACAGGGAAGCAGAAGCTCCACTCTCATTACAGCAGCTGAAGAAGCTGAATAGTGATGCTGCAATCCTAGCAGACAATAATGTGTATGTTTAGTATCCGGTCCCATGGGATAGCGAAAGCTTAAGAGAGGAGTATCATTAGACAGGCTAGTGGCTTGAACCTGTTATTACAGTACAAAGACTTGACTATATATGATTGTACACATTTTGTACAGTCAGATTTTGTATTATCTGACCATTAGACACAATGCTGATGTTTGCATTGCACAGTCCCTTTGCAGATGTGAAAGTCATACAAAGAATATCGACAGATTATTATTATTGTAATTATGATTATGATTGTTAATTTTGTGATGGTGTTCAATATGTGTGAGTGTTGTTGGCGCTGCTGTTTTTAATGTAATCAAGCTGTGACTCTTCTTGTCCACGTTGCAGTCCTCACGTGGTGCGGTACTATGGAAGCTATTTTAAGAACACAGATTTGTGGATAGTTATGGAGTACTGTGGAGCAGGGTCTGTGTCAGACATAATCCGGCTAAGGAATAAAACGGTGAGTTCCTTTGTCGTGCTTGTGGTTCTGCGTTTAACAGCTGATGTAGTCTGGTATTAATTGATTCGCAGTCGATGACACTGTCCTAAGTTTCCTTTTGCAAGCTCATTCTGCACATTTCCTGGTGTTTGTACTTTGCATTTCCCATTGATTTGTCGTGTTTTTAAATTTTCTTTTCTCATACCTCTCTGCTTTACAGTACTTCCCTATGCTTTACCATGCTTTCACTGTGTTGCATTCCACTTTGCGATGATTTCACTCTGATATTCTTTCTCTCAAGTTAACCGAAGAGGAGATCGCCACAATATTACAGTCGACTCTCAAAGGACTGGAATATCTGCACTTCATGAGAAAAATCCACAGAGATATCAAAGCTGGGAATATCCTGCTGAACACAGAAGGACATGCTAAACTGGCAGATTTCGGAGTGGCAGGTCAGCTAACGGTAGGTAGATCAAAGTGATGTCATGACATGCAGGTCTATTCTAACTATCACTTTGTTGTTTCTGCAATGTTTTTCACTTGCAGGCCCGTCCAGCAACGCCTGAAGAAGGCATTCAGTTGTCAATCGATTTCGTTGATTGGCACAAAACCTTCTCTTTTTCATGAGTGAAAACCTTCTTGTAAAGGGTGTGGAGCATCCGTGCTGTGCTGTGTGCTCCAAGTCAGTGACACGCTGTGTTTGTTTCCTAGGATACTATGGCTAAACGCAACACTGTGATTGGCACTCCGTTTTGGATGGCGCCAGAAGTCATTCAGGAGATTGGATACAATTGTGTCGCGGATATCTGGTCTCTGGGAATAACGACCATAGAGATGGCAGAAGGGAAACCTCCATACGCAGATATTCATCCGATGAGGGTAAGGTTTTTCATTAGAAAGGAGGAGGTCCCTTTACGAGTTTTCAGGGTGGCATTAATCAGAATTGATGTTTCTTCAAATGCATTAAAAGGATTTGTGATTCTGTTACAGCTGCTGATCCAAATTTGTGCAAAGTAGCCTGACCGGACCAGTGCTGGTTCTTAGTACTTGTGATCTCTTTCTCTACAGGGGAAGCGGTGACTCCTAATTTTCACCGGCTAGCCCCTCTCTGAGCCAGTGCTTGAGCCACATACAGCGTTCAGACTTGCTCAAAGGAGTTGCTTCAGAGACATGGGGTTTATTGTGTGGGACCCCCACACCCGGCCAGGTTGTTAGCAGGACTGGTTTGTGTCATGAAAAGGGGATGGGGTAGGCAGTATCATGTTATCATTGTGTGTGTGTGTGTGTGTGTGTGTGTGTGTGTTTGCAGTTGTTCATGTTCAATGCTTTGTTTTAACAGGCGATTTTCATGATCCCTACAAACCCTCCTCCTACGTTTAGGAATCCGGAAGCATGGTCTGATAACATGAATGATTTTGTGAAGCAGTGCCTTGTGAAGAACCCAGAAAACAGAGCCACAGCCACACAGCTGCTGCAGGTCAGACTGAGAACACAGTGCAATACAGTACAATACAGTAGAGCTGCTGCAGGTCAGACTGAGAACACAGTGCAATACAGTACAGTACAATAGAGTAGAGCTGCTGCAGGTCAGACTGAGAACACAATACAGTACAGTGCAGTAGAGCTGCTGCAGGTCAGACTGAGAACACAGTGCAATACAGTACAATACAGTAGAGCTGCTGCAGGTCAGACTGAGAACACAGTGCAATACAGTAGAGCTGCTGCAGGTCAGACTGAGAACACAGTGCAATACAGTACAATACAGTAGAGCTGCTGCAGGTCAGACTGAGAACACAGTGCAATACAGTACGGTACAGTAGAGCTGCTGCAGGTCACATTTCTATACAGTGCAGTCTGCGTTTTATATAGCACTCTTCACACCGAGCATTCCAGGGTGCTTTGCATTTTTGTTGTATTTTTGAATTGCGTATTCTCAGTGAACCGACTGAACCAGAGTTTACCTTTGCGAGTAATTCATTAACAGGTTGTATGATGCATTCAAGTCCAAGCGCAAGACAGCATTTCAAGAAGCTTCTGTAGCTTTATGGTTCCAGTTCCACTGATTGCTTTGTGTTTCCTCCTAGCACCCCTTTATAAAGAGTGCCAAACCCATCACGATTCTCCGAGATCTGATCAATGATTCCATAGAGATCAAAATCAAACAGGATGCTCAGGTCCGTGAGCAGGACCAAGACGATGAAGAGAACTCCGTGAGTACTGGAATTCTTCTTGTGTCCAGGAGAGTAGGACGGCCATGTTGGGAGACACTAGCTATGCTCACGTCGTCCTTTATTTTACACCGTTTGCAATAGTTCAGGGCACTGCAGTTTTCAAAAGCTAGTTGTGTCCCGACTCTAACGCAGGCCAGCTACAGCTGCTGCCTCCCAGACAGTGATGCAGTGGTAACCCAGCAAGGGCTGGGACTGAGTGCACTGTATATCAGTATACATTTCCAGGTTGTAAACTGGGTGAATCTCCCCTCGCAGGAGGAAGAGGAAGTGGACTCAGGCACCATGGTGAGAGCGAGCTCGGGGAGCTCGGGGAACTCGGACACGATGCGAGCGGCCGGCACACTGAACGAGGGATCCAACACCATGATCCAGCACGACGGCACCATGGAGTCCCGCATGGGCACCATGGTGATCAACGCTGAGGAGCAGGAGGGGGAGGAGGAGGGGGAGGCAGGCACCATGAAGAGTATGTAGCAGTGCACGCTCGTTTCTTTATTTCTCTTCTTTCTCTTTCATTTTTATATATTGAATCCGTAATCCGAATTAAATAAGAAACAACTTGAAGAGTTTAAACGTTGCCCGGGGTAAACTCTGAACATGTGTGTGTTCCTTAATTCCTTCATTCCATCATTCAATGCACTGCATGTATTGCAAACCTTGAAGATATTGCAGTGTATCCACAAGGTGGCCTCAGAGCCAAACCTAATTAAATGCTGCTGTTTCTCTGGGAGCCGTGACTCCAGCAGAGGGAGTAAGAGGTTGAGATTTCCTAGAGAGAATTTAACACTAGCAAGACCCTGTGCATATCACATCACAGCGCACTGAGGCAACAGGCTATTGGCTTCAGTTTAAGGAGCGTACTTAGCTTGTGTGTTTTTGGTTATTTTTTTTCCCCATTCTCTGACTCCGATGGTAGAATACCTCTAAAAGTTTTAAATGTGATCCTTTTATTCTTCCAGGCAGTTGTGTTAAATCATTTATAATGCAGTGGAAGGTCGCATATCTGCCCTGATCAATTAACACCCTAGCTAAATAAATAAATAAATGTTACAACTAGGCTTCGATAGTAATGGCATTGACAGTGATGGAAACAGAAAGAAAGCGTTTGAGAGAGGCGGGCTGTGTGCGTGTGTCAGTCAGCTGTGTGTAGCAGTGATGTTTCAATACACCAGTAGAGAAAGCTTTTTTTTTTTTTTTTTGTGCTATGTGTTTATATGATGGAGCGTACGCTTGCAGATGTTGGCAGCATGTTGTTGTAGTTTTTAAATGCATTTAAATTAAACAAAGCAAGCTTTGTAAACCCAATGCTTACCGACTGTTTGTTTAAAATAGCCGAAGCAATCTTCAAACCGAGCTGCTTATCGGCTGTTGGCAATACCAAGAAAGAGTGCAAAGTACCGTGACAGAGATATTAAGAAAGCAGAACCAGGGAGGCAGGGACTTCTAGAGTTAAGAAAGAAGCCATCAGTTGCAGGTTATTGTACATTTACTGTTTGTTTTGTATTTTTTATTTTTTTTTTTAAGTTTTGCTTGGAGATTGCTTATAGCAAACCGCATAGCAACACTGTGTATTTGTAGCCTAATTAATCTTGTTTACGTTTGCTTACTTTTAAAGCAGAAAAAAGTGTTTAAAGCAGTTTGTCGTTTTTGTTCACTAACCTGTTTATAATGCTTTTTCTATAGATGGTCACAAATCCGACTTTTTCACATGTCCGCCTAGACCCCAGTCCACAGGGGGTCGGGTATGCGACGCTGTCCTGTATTTATTTTTTAATTGGATGTAAATTCACTAACCTAATAGAACCCATTTATTAGAAACATACAGAAATAAATAGGTCTAGCTCTTGCAAAATAATAAATAGGCATCTGAGAATGTAATTTCAGTTGAATTAAGTGAGTCTCATTTCATACTGGCTTGTGAGAAGTGTTCTACTGAGTGAGTTTTCTAAAATAGGTTATTAATTTAGCCAAGTGCTCCAGACCAATGAAATGACCCTGACATTTAGTTGCTAATTAGCTGCTAATTACAACTTTGATGTGACATTAATAACTGCATTGTCTTCCAGTAGAATTAATAAAAAATGTGCCTGCATGCACGGAGATGGTATGGGAATGATTGCAAGAAATCCTTGTTACAATGTTCTGTGAAGCAGTTCAGTGCTTTCAGGAATGTACTTCATTTAAAGCACATCGCTGCAGCTGTCTGTTTTGTAACATGCAGGCGCAATATGAGAAAAACAGGATGATGTTACAAAACTTCTGCAAACTCTTATCATGGGTCCGGGTGAGTTAATATGCAGAAGGAGCTTTGTGTTTGTGTGTGTGTGCGTGCGTGCGTGTGTGTGTAAGCCTCCCTACAGACAGTTGTCTTCAGGGAAGTCTTCTTAGATTGCACAGCTTTATAATCTTGTGTGCAAAGCATAACCAATTACACCAAAGTTATTTCACTAGGCTTTCTCCATTTGAGTGTCACATGTGTTCGTTAGAAGCAGTGATGCAGTGTTTTACATGCTTGTATTTGTGTTTATTTTTTATTCTTAAAAGACAGCTGCTGACCTTTAAGTGATTATATTATTTTCTAAACAAATCCCTAAAAATACCGGTTCTCCTAAGTGAAGGCACTGGCCAGCAGGTGGTGCTGTGTGCTGTCTTGACGCATGCTCTCAAAGGTAGATGACTTGCTATATATGAAGAGACACACGTTTTTGAAAGTGTGTCCTGATCCTGTTAAGTACACTGAAGCAGCTTTCATGTTTGGTGTTTCCTTGCACGGCTCACCTTGAGGCGGCTGTGTCTCTTGTAATTCATACCACGTCTTCTCCTGTGAGTTTAGAACAAATCCGCGCTGCGTTGCCAGGGTTTATGCTTTCCTCGTGGTCTGGCACAGGGCTGCAGCAGCAACCTTCTGTCTCGCTGTTAACTAACTGTGCTGCAAGGCTTGTATCGTTCTCTGACTGCGCCCGAGTGCTGGAACAGAAGAGACGGGAGCTTAACCTCTGGAGCCCCAGCTGTATCTGGTGCCACTGTCTTACACTCACGGCATCACTGCAGTGCCTGCACCCTGCCTTGTGAAAGACCTAGCTCCCTTTCTGTCCAGCTGTATTTGTGCACGTCGTTTTGTTCTGCTCCGGCCATCAGAAATTCTTCCCCAGAGATCTGGTCGGGCATCTAAACTGCCATGGCAGATCCTGTTTACAGCTCCACCTGTAATCAGATTAGTGTTCCTGTGTTTCTTTGTGCAGGACAGTAAGAGCTGTGAAAGTAATATAACATAATCGCAGTGCGTTGGTAATCTTTATTAAACACTGTGTAGTTTTCCACTAAGCAGATGCTAAACATTAATTACAGATGTTAATGAAGCTTTTCAAATTGGAATATTAATGATTAGTTTCACTGATGCTTTTATAAACCGTCCTTTCTAATGTGTGTTTGTGTATAAAAAATATCACAGTTAAGAAATATGCACGTGTATGCTTTTGTCTGTAATGATTTAATGGTTTTTGCTACTTAAAAAAACAAAAACGGATGCATTTCATTTAGACATCCTCTTTCCTTGCAAGGTGCAAATAGTCAAGACAGTAAAACTGTCTTGAAGTGCTCTGGAATTGAAGGTTTCTGCAGGCTGTTTTGAAGGAAATTGCTATTATATTTCAAAGTAGAAGCCTTTATCTTCGGGAGGTAATGGAAAAGGGTTCCAGCCCGGTGACCACACTGAAGATCAGTTTTTCTGGGCAGCATTATGATGTACAACAAGCCCCTGCAAAAAACTGAGGCAGGATCAGTAATGTGACACGCAGAATAAATGTGTTTGAAAAGTGAGGCAGGATCAGTAATGTGGCACAGGAAGCTGTTTTAGAATGTGGAACTCTTCCATAGGAAGCTGTTTTAGAATGTGGAACTCTTCTGTGCTCTTATTATCCCTCACGTGGGGTGAATATAATGGAGCTCCAGACACACCTTTTAAGCCTTGTTTTCATATGCCTGTCCATGTCTTCTGTAGGCTTGGTTGAACCAGATTCAAACCCAGCTCCCCAGAGCTGGAATGGCAAAAGTGGCTATTGAATTAGCCCGCTGGTCCCCTGTCTCCTGATTATCCAGTTCCAAGCAGTTCTGTGAGTTCTGTAATGTGTTGTTCAGTTTGTCTAGGTGTTCCGGTTTCATCAGTCTGTAAAAGATGCTCTCCTCTTCCCTGGGAGCCTCTTGATCCTTTCGAGATGCATATTATATTGTGACAGGGAAAGGGGCTGCAGTGACACAGGGCCAGTGTGAGTGAGTGACAGGGGCTCGCCCTCCTGATTGCTGAATATACTGGGCCATGTCACAGTGAATGGCATCACTGGCTGCAGGACTGAAATGTTAAGGAGATGTTGAGGCTTCATTGAGAAGCCTGCAGCTCTGTCTTTCTCTGCCATTTGGAGCATTTACTGTTTTCACACTTATTTCTGATTTACTGTTCTCTTTTTTTTCTTTCCAGTTGCATTCAGTTGACTGTGACCTTTCTCTAGTGTCATCCACATGGGCTATTGATTCCTGGCATAGGTCATCAACTTGAACATTTTTTAAAGTGTTTTTTTCCCGTCTCTTTGCCTGGAGCGTTGTTTTTTTTTTGTTTTTTTTTTGTGAGATCTTTGTGCTTTTTGTTAAGAGTACATGAGAATTCAAAGATCTTTTAGTGCATGAAACTGTTGCTGCCTGCCGACGCACCAGACAAGAGACTTCCAGAAGTGGCTGCTTTTTAATAAAACAAGCCTCAATACCGTTCAACAAGAAACGTTTGCAGAAACTAAAGTTGGCAGCTGTGCAGCTGTGCTGTGCTTAAGATATCAACAGATGAATGCCCCCAAATACTAACCTTTCCAAAACCAAGTCAAATTGTCATTCGGTTTTGTAAACCCTGGGGATACAGAATTAACAGTAGCTGGAGTACGGGTATTATAAAAACAAACTTGTGTCTTTATTAAAGGGGTGTTTGCATTGTGCTGTTTGTGTTAGGTTTTAAACAACACGAGTCAATCGGAATTGTTTTTCGTTGCTGCTGCTGCTGCTGTTTTGTTTTCCACAAAGTGTTCCTGTTTCCTTTAACGCAGGGAGAGACGAGACTATGCAGCCTGCCAAGCCCTCCTTCCTGGAGTACTTTGAGCAGAAGGAGAAAGAGATCCAAGCTAACAGCCACAGCAACAACAGCGACCGCAGCAACAGCTCTTCAGATGGCTGGAAAGTACCTCCGGAGGGAGACTTTGAAAATGTAAGTAACTTTTATTATATTGCGTGAAACCTGAACATTGCCCACTGAGGTCCTGGGACAAGACAGCTATAGCACACTCATGAATATTTATACATTGTAAAGCCACATGTATATTTTATATTAAGAGCAGTCTCAACGAGGTCTGTACACACACACAAGGGAAGTGGAAACGGTACCTTTACATCATAAAATATTAGATTCAAAATGAGTACTTTTTCACATAGGAGTTGTGTATACAGAAATTCCAAACTGTTCAAGTTTAAATTATACATTTCATTTATCATTTACAATTGACTTAGAAAGCAGATAATGCAGCACAGTCCCAGTAGAGAATGATTTATTCTTCAAATGTCTGTAGAGTGAAGATAAAAAGCTCCTCTAGTGTGTTTTCCAGACACGCTGGGTTTGAGTTTAGCATGCATCAGTCTTATCTGTGACAGTGTGATGCTGGGAATGGATCAGAGCAGCATGTGCTGGAGGACCCATTCAGGGGGCGTGTTCACGAACTTCAGCAACGCTCTACATTTCTTGAAATAGACCTCATTGTTTCTTAGAAAATGCAGGGGACTCAAATAAATATATAGTAAAATCATTTGATAACAGATGGCTGTGTGATTTTTAGTAGATTGCTTGTAAGTCGCATGTTGCATGCAATGAGAACGTGCAGGACCCAGTGTATTACTCTGAGTCTTGTTGAGTACTGGCAGGCTGGACTGGA
Source organism: Polyodon spathula (assembly GCF_017654505.1). Taxonomy (NCBI): domain Eukaryota; kingdom Metazoa; phylum Chordata; class Actinopteri; order Acipenseriformes; family Polyodontidae; genus Polyodon; species Polyodon spathula. The sequence continues at coordinate 13,753,610 of NC_054541.1, read as the reverse complement.
TCCTGGGATTCGGTTGAAAAGCACTGGTGGACCACCTTCTGCACATTGTAGGGCTGCGTTACGTTCAGCTGCTGCCAGTTTCACACCTTTCATTGTGCTTAGCAAAATGTACGCAGCTGCTGCTTAAGGCATTCAATCAATGCAAGCAACACTCCCTACTGGGTTTCAGAGTAGTTCAGTAATGCCCACGGCTATTGATCGCATTGTTCTAGGAGGAATAAGCTGCCAAATGCGACATTAGGTGAGGTTGTGAGGCATCTAAAAAGGTCTGCTCTGTTCAGTGCTGTTCTATTTCCTATCCTGTGAGAACAGTCTGTGTCGAAGGGCAGGTTGTTCACAAGCTGAGATTCCGATTAATAATGCTGTAACGTACAGAAAGCGCAGGTTGTTTGCAAGTTGGGATTCAGATGTATTTCTGATGTATGACGTTTGATTTTTCCTTTTGATGAATCAGCTAAGTTCTGAATATTTTGCAGAGAAATACGTTTTTTTTTGTTAGAGTGTTGGAGGTTTCCCATGTAGTTTGAATCAGCTGAGGCTTGTTTGCATCTGTCAGTGTGCCCCCAAAGTAACAGTAACTCTGCACACCATTGCCTTTGTATTTGTACTTTCCCATGAACTTCGGTTCCAGCCCCCTGGATGGAGTCTTCGGTTTGAGTGTGGGTTCTGTCTGTACAAGCGCTTCAGTCCGCTCTGTGCTTCTGCCTGCTTTGAAACCCAGAAACACCCTTCATTTAGCAGGGAATGTAGATTTCCACTCTGCAGTGAACGGGAAGTGAAGTAACTTACAAAAAATGATGGTGATTAAGTAGATTCAAGAAAATGCACAGAGTCCTTTTCTTCAATCAGTTGCCAGGTTTATTGAAATATGCAGGGAGTCTGGTCCCAGGTACAGGACAAACAGAATACTCATCATTCCAATGTTTGCATGACATTAAATACCCTTCTGTATAGATGGTCCACCTCCCCTTTCTCTGACACTTAACCAGTTGCAAAGGTAATTTTAATTTATTGTGTGAGTGTGTGTGTGTGTGTAGTCTAGTGTGACAGCCTCTGAACTTAGTGCATTCTTCACACTTCTGGAGACAAAAGGTCCATACATCTGCCTTTTGTTATCTTCTTGCGACCCCCTTTGATCCTAGTGGCATTATCTCTTTCGATCTCTCTGAAATCTTTAGAGCCTGTTCCCTTCTAGTCCACAATATTGTTATCTCATTAGCTTGCAGTCAATGCTGGGCAAGAAGCTTGTAGACGCAATGTCTCTATCAATTGTAAGCAGTACATGCAATTTGAACCAAACAGTCTGCTATCTGCAATATTAGTCTCTTTTCAGAAAAGAACACCAGTATAGCTCTGCCAGTCCACATGCTTAGCAAACTGCTAATCAATTCTCAATCCATGTTTTCCAACAGGAAGGTAGGGATAAAATTATACTAAAAAACCATACCTTGTTAATGGTGCCTCTGAAAGGAATACGTTGTGAAAAAAAATAACAAAATAAAAAGCAGCTGTGTAATCAAACTGCAATAACATTTTCCAGAGAGGGTTTTGAAAAGTAGTGTTCAGGGAAGGCCGTGATTAAAATGAGCTGATTTTAGTTGACGTAACACAAGCACAAATAAAACATGACTTCCACGCTGACTGCCAGGAACGATCGTGTCTAACTTGCATCGCGCTGACAAACCATGAACTGCACACTGCCACATGTCATAATACCACTGCCCTTAAAACTGATTGAAGAAATACCACATAACAGGATCCACGTTGTTATTTTATTTAAAAGAAGTGTTAATCTTTTGTTATGTTATTGGGTCGTTTATCAAAGCTGTTGAACGGGAGCAGGTTTGTTCTGATACATGGTCTCTCCGCTCCCTTCTCGACGTGCCTGTTTCTTAAATGACACTTTTGAAGTGTGGATATATACAGCTTCTCTTTGTGCTTTCAATAAAAAAAAAAAAGTGTGGTGATAAACGCACATTTTCATAAACGTAAAGATGGAAACTTTGACATTGCGTCAGAGTGAGCTTTGAAGAAATCAAAGTTCATTGAAACGGTAGTTGAAGTCAGAACGTGGTATCAAAGCCTGAATATCTAAACGTTTTCATTCATCTCATTCAGGGATTGATATTCACTCAGACCCAGGTGGATCAACACATGAATCTATAGTGATACATTTATATATAGGTGTTGATGTGGCTTATCTATACGCAGGAGCTGGGTTATCATGGATCCATTCATTGAGTAGATCTCTGTGTCCGTATATCATTTATAAAATGCTAGTTTTGATCAGTGCATGTTTCACATTATTGAATAATGGCAAGCCTGTTAGGAATGAGTAAGGATTTGTAATTGGTGTGCTTGTCATGGTCTCTCATCGAGATTCAGAGGAGCAGGGGTAGCGATGGACTGTCATACTTTATTGGCAGTTGATATATTCTGCGTTACCTCGGCCTGTATCTGTCCAGAGATTTGACAACTGCCGTATTCAGACTTTTTAGCTTGTTCGTCAAGGTGAGCTGGTGTGAGGGGAGCATCTCCTTGAATTTGAAATCCAAACCCATGGCTTGTGTTTCCTCACGGGCGGGAGAGAGGGTGCGTCGCGACCTTGCAGGAGACACTGCTGAGCTTGAGTCATCAGAGCACATCTTCACTGTTTCACAAGTGTGCCGTTCGAGTGACTCATATCAGGGTTGCATGATCAGCGATAAACAATCCCGCGTTCAGAAAGCGTAGACCTTAATGAAGAGTAATAATGTGCAATCAGATAAGAATATACTTCTCATGTGCTGAAGGAAGATACATTTTTATTTTGAGTGAGTTCAGAGAGAAGCACTTGGTTTCAGTGATGAGGAGGACACACACACACAGTTTTTGAGGTTCTTGATTTCGAATGAGGGGACAGGGTGCTTTAACATATTGCATTGCAATGTGCTGTGCTGGATTTCAGTGCCAGCTTTATATAGCCCTGCATTAGAAGTCAGGCAAGTGCCTGGGTATCAATACAGTTTTACAGGGCTGGAGTACCTAGGTATCAGTGCAGTTTTACAGGGCTGGAGTACCTGGGTATCAGTGCAATTTTACAGGGCTATAGTACTGGGTATCAGTGCAGTTTTATAGGGCTGGAGTACCTGGGTATCAGTGCAGTTTTACAGGGCTATAGTACCTGGGTATCAGTGCAATTTTACAGAGCTGGAGTACCTGGGTATCAATCCAGTTTTACAGGGCTGGAGTACCTGGGTATCAGTGCAGTTTTACAGGGCTATAGTACCTGGGTATCAGTGCAATTTTACAGGGCTGGAGTACCTGGGTATCAGTGCAGTTTTACAGGGCTGGAGTACCTGGGTATCAGTGCAGTTTTACAGGGCTGTAGTACCTGAGTATCAGTGCAGTTTTACAGGGCTGGAGTACCTGGGTATCAGTGCAATTTTACAGAGCTGGAGTACCTGGGTATCAATCCAGTTTTACAGGGCTGGAGTACCTGGGTATCAGTGCAGTTTTACTAGGCTGAGGTACCTGGGTATCAGTCCAGTTTTATAGACCGTGTTGGATTGTTGCTGGGGGACGGATCGGGACTGCACACTAATTTGAATGATGTGAACAGTGCTTGTCGTTGAAGGCTCAGTGATTGTAATGAACTGCTTTTTGTGTGTAAGGACCACAGTGTTGCTGGAGGCGCTCCCCTGTTGAAAAGCCTGTTATTCTGCTGCTTGTGATTATTATAAGGCATCTGTCACTGCATGCCTGGAAACCTTCACTGTGGCAATGGGATCATTTGTCTCGCTCACCACAGAAGCAGCAGCAGCCCTGGATTAATAAAAGAAAAACTGCCAACAGGGAATCGCTGGTGTACGAGAACAGCTTTACTTGTATGTAAATTCACAATGATAACTTTCATTTCAGCACTCGTGCATTATTCATATAGAGTGAGTGTGTATTATTTTATGTGTATATTATTTTACATAATTAGTTCATGAAGTTACATTGAATATCAATTTAAGAACATAACAATAAATATGGAAACCAATTGTAAATCTAAAAAAAACAGTACAGGCAAATGAGGCTGGTGTCTTCAGGGATGGGAATAAGACTCCCACTAAACAGCAGTTTGATCCATTCCTGGTTTTACTATGAGCTTACTAAGATACACCTGAGCTTGTTACCCATACACTGGGTCCAATCAAGCTTGTCTTATGCAATCGGAGTCTTATTGTCCTGTCGTGTTTGAGCCATGCGTCAGCAGGCCAAACCCTTAATGGGATCCCTGGCAGTGAATGTGTTGTGCTTGCAGATGAGAAGCTGGACGGTGGAGGACCTGCAGACCAGGCTGACCTCCCTCGACCCGATGATGGAGCAGGAAATCGAGGAGATCCGGCAGAGGTACCAGGCGAAAAGGCAGCCCATCCTCGACGCCATCGACGCCAAGAAACGCAGGCAGAAGAACTTCTGAGCACTCGTTCGGAGGACAGCCTTCATATATACACATATATTTAGAAATATAAAAAGGGGGGAGCGACTTGTTCACACCTTTCTAGGAGAACAGTAGGATTCAGTTGTAAGAGATGATTCTGTAGCACAAAGAATAGGACCAGTTCTTAACCTTTGTGTTTTGCTTTTAAAGGGGGAGAGGGGGAGGGGGGGAGCAATATGGATCGTTCTTGATAGCGGGTTGTAAACAATATGCAAAAAAGTGACTGAACTTAATGGTTGCCTTTTCGTTTAGTTTTTCGGGGCATTCTACAGACATGTCTTTTTGTTTTAGTTATTTTCTGTAAACATTTTTAAACTGCTGTTTCTTACTTCCAGGAATAATCCTCATACGTGTGTCTTTGTTCATGTGTGTTTCATCGATGCAGCTGCTAGTATAGCATGGTAATCCGTGATCGCGTGTACGCACACCACTGGGGAAACACATGCATTAGTGGAGCTTTTAAACTTCTTGTTTTAACACCCACAGTGGGTCGTGTGCACCAAGCTTTTTCGCTCACAACAGAGCTGTGTATATTTTTGATAGGGGGTACATTTAGTGCACTGGGGTTTGTGCGTGTGTTCAAACTGAGCCTGCCAACTTCGCATCTCCAGTTATTGGTGTTATTTTTAAAGTGTTGCAATAGCACCATGCAAGTTTGGGGATAGCAAGACGCAATGTAAGAAGCACACGCTGGTAGATATTCTTCAGTCTGTGGCTTGGTTAGCACTGAAGCCGTTTCATTTACTTTTCTGCGGTCCTGTCCAGCTTCAAAGGGGTTAAGCGCACTTTCTGTTCGGCAGTTTATAAATACATTCTTTATAAGATAATGCTGATCCGCTGGGAGGCTGCTGCAGAGAGATGGATCTCATTTGTGGATTCCCAGGTTTCTGAAATGCTTTTGCCTATGAGGGTTTTTTAAATGGACAGGGCAGTAATTGAATAAGCAACAAAGACTAATGTAGGTCTGGACTGCCGTGCTTGGTTGACTGTTAAAACTATCCAAGAGGTTGTTGGGATCACACAGAACAGTAGATCTGGAAACAAAGGAGCACTTCTTATTTATTTATTATTATTAAAAAGTATCAGAACCTTTTCATACAAGAGCCCAAAGGAGTCATACCTTCAGCTGCTCTTTATATCCTTTATATTCATTAGGACGGGCTGCTGTATTTGTGTGTGTGTTGGTTTTTCACCATGCACAGGCTCGTTTTCGTGAGCTGTATGTTATTAGGTATTATAGGTTTGTATTTACAGATTACACCTTGAGTCTGTCTTTCTCCACTGTCGGCTCCAGCCTGAATTCTGGACTATGCAACATGTGTCAAACTGCCTTACACAACCCTGATTAGGTGTTTTTTGGTGCAGAATTTTCCATTTCGGTTGCCTTGACTTATATAAATTGTAACCTTTTTATATATTAGGATTCCTCTCTTGTTTTCCTCCAAAGGGGTCTTCACTGTGGACTGTGTGCAGCCTTTATTCAGAGACATAGCATGAAGCCCCAAGCTTAAAGCAGCCCCCCAGTTATCTATGGGCTGTGTGTCTCAGAATGTGAAAAAGGGAATAAACCCGGAAACAAAGGCAGACTGGAGCGGCTCTCCTTCGTTAGGAGCGTCTGTCCTTCGTTAGGAGGGATGCTGACAGTTCAAGGAGGGGGCTTCTCTTCAGAGCAGCTACACCTGGCTGTGATTCAGCTCAGGGTACCACTTCAGGGTTTTTCATTTTCTATCAAGTTCTAAAGTAGAAACATTTCTTTTCTAAAGTGTCTTTTTTTACATGGTACCTGATGTGGCTCTGCATGCGATTCTGTTCACTGCTCTGTGATTTACTGAAACGTGAAGCTAAGAAACTTTGTTTCATACTTGCAGAATTGTTGAGCTCCTTGAGGTTTGGATTCCTAGCACTGTCAGTCTGCCGTTTGGTCTTGCTAGGAACCCCTAACCTTCTCAAAGTGAAGTGTTCTTAATTCGCTCTGATCATTACATTTGTTGACTTACAAAACAAACGTAACCCCCTTGCAGTGTTACTGGTATACATTGAGGTGTGCAATAAGTGCTAGCTGTGAATATTCTGCTGTGTATAAAACACAGTGTCATTAGATTGTATATGCGTGAGGTTGCAATAGTCTGCAGCCTTTTCAGAGGGACGATTAATAACAGCAGTTCTGTCTGAAATATTATACAGTCTAATTTGTTATTTCCCCCAGATCTTTGAAGTAACATTGAATTCAACGTTTATACTTGAGTGTATTTTGTAAAAGCTTCGAAACCAGGGTCCAGTTAGAATCGCTACTGAAATACGTAAGTTTTTGTTATTCGCTAGATTGTTAATGTTATTTATGGATAAACCTTGTTAATAATAATTACAGGTATACGTAAAAGAAGCAGTGGAGTCATGCAGGGCTGGTTAGAAAATCGATGCTGTGTCTTTTTTCAAGGTTAAGGAAAATCTCAAAGCGGTACATGATGTTTGATGTGTCCTTGCTGCCGTCTTAAATTACCGGCGGATCGTTTCATTATTCCTTTATTAGCTGAAGCGGCTGGGTGCATGAATTTTTAATGGAAACGCATCCGATAGCAAACCTCTCCCTGGAGATACTGCCTGTTTAAGTCGTTCTCAAGAGTCTCGCTTTGTTGCAGCAGTAGAGCCCTTCTGCACGTGACCAGGCTTTTGATTGTGTGGCTCTGGTGGTAATAAATATTTCCTGCCCTGTGTGTTCCCTTCCACTGCAGCTGGCCAGGGCTATCTTTGGTATTGGCGGTGAAAGGCAGGAGCAGTGTTTGTGTTTATCGCTGTTAATCAAGTGGACTGTGTGACCCCTTTAATACAGATTATTGCAGTGTGGGGGTGACTCCGAGTAAGTGTCTCTTCCACACAGTTACCCCTTCATTCCCTGTATCGAACCTTCAGGGGGAAATGCCAGCAGCACAAAAGCATTGAAGGTGTTCAGAAAATAATGCAGTACTGCTAGTAGATTGTTCTGCTCAAATTTAATTTTTTATACAGGTTGTTTTAATTGTAACCACTGTATTTGTCATTGAAATGTATATACTTACAGGACTGTGTTTAAAATGGTGTGTATTTTCTTCTCAAATTATCAATTTAGCATTCTTGCTTGTGGATTGTGTGTTTTTTTTTTAAGAATGTATTTTCCTACGGTTCTGAATAATAAAATAATAATAATAAAAAAAACACCTGGTGTCGTACTCAAGTGTTTGTATAACCCTTTTATACCACTGGTGTGTGTCTCTCTCTCCCCCTCTGTCTTCTCTCTTTCTCTGTCTCCCTCTCTCCTGTGTCTGCCTCTCTCCCTCTTCTCTGTCTCCTCTCATACATATTGCACAGCACACGGTGACTTTCTCAAGTTAGCAGGGCCCAAGCCAGTGCCATGTATGCACTCGTATGAGTCTGTATTGAGAAACCTTGTCAGGATGAGCACCTGATCAATTATTAGAAATGCAGCCTGTAAGAAACTTGTGACGTGTTTGTCTCCATTTCACCAAAGTAGGACTCGCCATGTACGTGCGACGATGGCTTCCATTACTAAATAAACTGCATTGGGAAGGGCTTTTCATCATGCTCCTTCTCAAATCCAGCTTGGTCTCCCATTGCTCCCTTTACTGTGCAAGCAAACCCATTAGCTAACCTTGTGGGAGTGCTGTCAACACTGTATGAAGAGAGACGGGGACAGCTGTATATATGAACTTCTGATCGCTGCTCTGTAGCTCTCCCCTGAGCCGTCTCAATGCAACCACAGGATCAATTCTGCAAAGCATCATTATCACCCTATATGGAAAACTATAGCCAATTTTACAAAATAATAAAGGGCGCCAGTCCTTGTAGAAACAGTGCTTCAATGCAAGCATGCTTTTATTTCTTCATAGTCCTTCATTTTCTTTGTGTTGTGAGCCTCATCATGCAAAGTCACCAGTACTCCCTGCTAGGCTCTGTTCTTGGCTCACACAGTGGCACCTCCTCTAGCACTATCTCCTGGATGCAATGCCAGCACCTATAAAGAGAAGTGAAGTGTGAATTCAGCCCTCCAAACCCTCCTGGATAGGAGCCGGCTCCTTCACTCTGCTGATTTGAATTACAGACCAGTAAACTCTGCATCTGCAGACATGATTCCTGTGGGACGTGTCCTGTCAGCAGCTGCCTCCACCCCTTGCTTATTATTATTATTATTATTATTATTATTATTATTATTACTATTTATTTCTTAGCAGATGCCCTTACTCAGGGCAACTTACAGTTGTGTACAAAAAAAAAATACATATCAAGAATGACAGTGCAATTAAGAGCAAGATACAAAATCCAATGACTTCATTAATAATAACATTTTTAATTAGATTTTCATAGATCAGAAAAAAGGAAACAACAGACAAATGAAGCAACAAATACATCACCAACCCGCCGGCTGCTATTGTGCATATTCTGCACACATTAAATGCAGTCATCTTGGATAATTGGAAGACTTAAAACATTTTACAAGGCATTCATAAACCCCACCTAAAGAATGTGGCTGGAATGGAGTATAATGTGGACAAGTCACTGTGTTTAACTGATGCAGGTGTGTCTGTTCAGTGCTGTACCGATTCACTGTGTTTAACTAATGCAGGTGTGTCTGTTCAGTGCTGTACCGATTCACTGTGTTTAACTGATGCAGGTGTGTCTGTTCAGTGCTGTACCGATTCACTGTGTTTAACTGATGCAGGTGTGTCTGTTCAGTGCTGTACCGATTCACTGTGTTTAACTGATGCAGGTGTGTCTGTTCAGTGCTGTACAGATTCACTGTGTTTAACTGATGCAGGTGTGTCTGTTCAGTGCTGTACCGATTCACTGTGTTTAACTGATGCAGGTGTGTCTGTTCAGTGCTGTACAGATTCACTGTGTTTAACTAATGCAGGTGTGTCTGTTCAGTGCTGTACCGATTCACTGTGTTTAACTGATGCAGGTGTGTCTGTTCAGTGCTGTACCGATTCACTGTGTTTAACTGATGCAGGTGTGTCTGTTCAGTGCTGTACAGATTCACTGTGTTTAACTGATGCAGGTGTGTCTGTTCAGTGCTGTACCGATTCACTGTGTTTAACTGATGCAGGTGTGTCTGTTCAGTGCTGTACCGATTCACTGTGTTTAACTGATGCAGGTGTGTCTGTTCAGTGCTGTACAGATTCACTGTGTTTAACTGTTGCAGGTGTGTCTGTTCAGTGCTGTACAGATTCACTGTGTTTAACTGATGCAGGTGTGTCTGTTCAGTGCTGTACAGATTCACTGTGTTTAACTGATGCAGGTGTGTCTGTTCAGTGCTGTACAGATTCACTGTGTTTAACTGATGCAGGTGTGTCTGTTCAGTGCTGTACAGATTCACTGTGTTTAACTGATGCAGGTGTGTCTGTTCAGTGCTGTACAGATTCACTGTGTTTAACTGATGCAGGTGTGTCTGTTCAGTGCTGTACCGATTCACTGTGTTTAACTGATGCAGGTGTGTCTGTTCAGTGCTGTACCGATTCACTGTGTTTAACTGATGCAGGTGTGTCTGTTCAGTGCTGTACCGATTCACTGTGTTTAACTGATGCAGGTGTGTCTGTTCAGTGCTGTACAGATTCACTGTGTTTAACTGATGCAGGTGTGTCTGTTCAGTGCTGTACAGATTCACTGTGTTTAACTGATGCAGGTGTGTCTGTTCAGTGCTGTACAGATTCACTGTGTTTAACTGATGCAGGTGTGTCTGTTCAGTGCTGTACAGATTCACTGTGTTTAACTGATGCAGGTGTGTCTGTTCAGTGCTGTACCGATTCACTGTGTTTAACTGATGCAGGTGTGTCTGTTCAGTGCTGTACAGATTCACTGTGTTTAACTGATGCAGGTGTGTCTGTTCAGTGCTGTACAGATTCACTGTGTTTAACTGATGCAGGTGTGTCTGTTCAGTGCTGTACAGATTCACTGTGTTTAACTGATGCAGGTGTGTCTGTTCAGTGCTGTACAGATTCACTGTGTTTAACTGATGCAGGTGTGTCTGTTCAGTGCTGTACAGATTCACTGTGTTTAACTGATGCAGGTGTGTCTGTTCAGTGCTGTACAGATTCACTGTGTTTAACTGATGCAGGTGTGTCTGTTCAGTGCTGTACCGATTCACTGTGTTTAACTGATGCAGGTGTGTCTGTTCAGTGCTGTACAGATTCACTGTGTTTAACTGATGCAGGTGTGTCTGTTCAGTGCTGTACAGATTCACTGTGTTTAACTGATGCAGGTGTGTCTGTTCAGTGCTGTACAGATTCACTGTGTTTAACTGATGCAGGTGTGTCTGTTCAGTGCTGTACAGATTCACTGTGTTTAACTGATGCAGGTGTGTCTGTTCAGTGCTGTACCGATTCACTGTGTTTAACTGATGCAGGTGTGTCTGTTCAGTGCTGTACCGATTCACTGTGTTTAACTGTTGCAGGTGTGTCTGTTCAGTGCTGTACAGATTCATTGTGTTTAACTGATGCAGGTGTGTCTGTTCAGTGCTGTACAGATTCACTGTGTTTAACTGATGCAGGTGTGTCTGTTCAGTGCTGTACAGATTCACTGTGTTTAACTGATGCAGGTGTGTCTGTTCAGTGCTGTACAGATTCACTGTGTTTAACTGATGCAGGTGTGTCTGTTCAGTGCTGTACAGATTCACTGTATTTAACTGATGCAGGTGTGTCTGTTCTGTGCTGTACAGATTCACTGTGTTTAACTGATGCAGGTGTGTCTGTTTAGTCCTGCAGAGGCTTGAGCTTTCAATGGGTTGCTGTCCAAGTGTCTGTATAGTGTTATTATTTTGTTAAAAATCATTTGTTTTGCTTTATTTTTGTTAAATAAAAGTGCTAGTAGTATCACTTTTTCAACGACTTTCTGATTTCCTGCCTTTTTTTTGTGATCGCTGGCACCTAACCATTACAGGCTGTATTCACAATGGGAATCCACTGGACTGCAAAGCATTTACTGGTACGCTAATTCTTCATGAATAGCACTCTAGAAATATATTTGCGTCTAGGTACAGGCCTACTGCATTATATAAGGAATACATTCTATGAAGCAGCAATAATATTTTTTATAAATAATTTATAAAAACGGAGCTCTGTTTCAATGAGATGTAGTTCAATGAACCCTCAGAGTTGAAGGGTTGTTTATTTCAAAGATTTTCTCGAAAGGCTCTTTTTGAAAAGTTCCCTATCAGGTTCTTCTTCCTCCTCCCCTGGCATGGCTGATAGAAACGCTGCATTCATATCACTGAAGAGTTCAGCAGGTAAAGCTGGAGGGCGCTCTGTACTGCCATCGGGTGAAAACATGCCCTCCGCACAGAAACAAAAGCACAGCAAAGAGCTGCATCCTCTGCTTCTCAACCACGGCACGGCAACTTCTGTTCCTGTTTTATAATGTAACATAATGTGTAACATCAGGACAGGAATACCAGAGTGCAGCACTATTGTAGCACAGTTAAAAAAGAACCAGTTATTGAAAGAAATAGTGAAAGACTGTTACTGTAGATTTGATTTACACTTCAACACGACTCTTCACTGAGAAGCAGGCGGGGGGGTCCTTCCACTCTCCCCTTTCTTTAAAATCCTTTCAAATAACGCAGCGCTCACACTGTTTCTTGAAACAAAAACAACATTCAAAGATAATCAAAGCTCTAGAGCAGCAGCTTTGCCAGCAGTGGCGACGCGGTCGGACTGCGGATTACACAAGTATGTGCCAGTAGCGATAGCGTGTGTGTAAAAGCCCTTAAAATATTTCAATCAAAATGGAAAATCTGTCCTTCTCAGCAGAACCAAGTGTTAAGCAGCACAAGAGCAGTTAGGAATCAGTGATTTGTAACATTAGTCAACTTCACTATACTGTAGATACCATACTAAGTGCTTTTCTAAAACTGTCAAAAGCACGCTGCCAAGCAGTGAGCGAGTGGAGTCGAGTTAAAGAGGAATAAAGGCAATTCTTTTTTCTAAGAAAAGGTGAATTCTTGGTGTACTTTACATCAGTGAAGCAGGATCAAAGAGTCGCGGCCCTTTGTTGCAGAGGGAGGTGCATTTTGCGGAACACACTGCACACTGATGATGTCAGAAGTAAGTTCTGCACAGCAGAGCACAGTTACAGGCTGAATCCTTTGCTGCAGTGAACAATGAAAGGAAGCAGCAGAGGAAGCATTTACTGAACATACTGTAGGGCTGCATGTCCCAGCTATATAAGAGTCGCACTTCGTTTTCACCAGAGGATTCTGAGCTGATGCACCGAGAGGTCTGGGCAATGCAATTTTAAACTCTGGGAGGAGCAGTGAATGGAGCCGCTGCTGCTGCTGCCGCTAGGGGAGAGTGGAGGCAGCCTCTTTCCTGCTCCTCCCCCAGTCGTCCCCCTCCTCCTCCTCCTCCAGTCCCTGGCTCTCCATCTCCATCTCCTCCACCTCGCCCTCCCCCGGCTCCAGTGACTTCCTGTGCCCGTTCCTCACGGAGGCCTCCAGGGCCTTCTGCTTGCGGTAGAAGTGGGAGAACTTGTTGAAGATGATGGTGATGGGCAGCGCCACCACCAGGATGCCCCCCAGGATACAGCCCGAGGCAGCCAGCTTGCCAGCAACGGTAACCGGCACCACGTCTCCGTAGCCTACCGTGGTCATGCTTACCGTGCCCCACCACCAGCACGCCGGGATGGTGTCCAGACCCACCTCCTCTTCATACTCCGCAGTGTATGCCATGCCGGAGAACACTGACACGCCCACTGCCAGGTACAGCAGCAAGCTCCCCACCTCTCGGTAACTGTGCTGTAACAAAACAACAGCAGCATCATCATCACACTCTCACACACACACACACACACACACACACACACACACACACACACACACACACAC
>NC_054541.1:13720985-13740263 GCF_017654505.1 Polyodon spathula | reverse complement strand
CACACACACACACACACACACACACACACACACACACACACACACACACACACACACACACACACACACACACACACACACACACACACACACACACACACACACACACACACACACACACACACACACACACACACACACACACACACACACACACACACACACACACACACACACACACACACACACACACACACACACACACACACACACACACACACACACACACACACACACACACACACACACACACACACACACACACACACACACACACACACACACACACACACACACACACACACACACACACACACACACACACACACACACAAACACACACACACACACACACAAACACACACACTCACTCTCACACACACAAACACACACACACACACACACACACACACACAAAACACAAACACACACACAAACAAACACAAACACACACTGACTGACCTTAACTAATGACACGGTGCCAAAGCAAAGGCAATATATACTCTCGTTACATTGTTTAATACAGTAGATTAATACCTGCAGCTAGGCTTGGCTTGCGCTCTCGTTACATTGTTTAATACAGTAGATTAATACCTGCAGCTAGGCTTGGCTTGCGCTCTCGTTACATTGTTTAATACAGTAGATTAATACCTGCAGCTAGGCTTGGCTTGCACGTAAGAATCATTAACTTCTGGAGCTGAATTTTATTGTAACAGGTTCTAAAGGATGCTGAAACTCATGTCAGCTCCTGTGTTAAACATTGTTCTAAAATGAATCAGGGCTGTGCTGGCGGTGGCCAGCGTTAGTCCATCCACTCCTGGTCTGTGTTCCAACCTTGGTCTAATTTGTTTAATTGAACCAATTAAACCTCCATCCAGACCCTGAAGTCACTCATGATCTCATTGCACCTGTTAAAGCTGGAGTGGAATGGAGTGACTGGACACTCCTGCTCTGAACTACTCAATAATGAGCAGGATCTCATATCACGAGTCTCAATGAACCTACTAGTGTAAGCCTAAGCCACATTCAAGTCATGTATGTAAGCTTGGATCTCACTGATAACATAATAATATGGAGATTATTCGGCAGAAGATACTGACTAAAAAAAAGTTTCTTCTTGACTGAAAAATCAATGTAACTTTAGGCCTAGTGAGATCTAATCATGGTAAGAAAGCCTCATGCCCAGGAGTATCTTGCCCCAGTCATAATCACAGTCTGTGTAGTCTAGAAATGCTTCTATTCTGTATAAAGCAGGTAGGTTTTTTTTTTTTTTTTGTAATTTATTTTCATCTTCTAATGCATTTTTAAGTGCATTGAGACAATGTAACAGCCACTACCTTATTACCAATGATTCCACTTTGAGTGGGTGCATGTAATGTGATTAAGCTAACAGACCTTAGGGGCATTGAAAAGAAAACAGGTTTAATACAAACTCCTGCAAAGTTTTTACAGACACTGTTAAAGAAAGAAACAGCAAGAACAAAGTCAACAGCCTGGCTCACACTACCTTTAATGTCGCTCCCAGTGACCTCAGTCCAGTGGAGTGCCTCGCCAGCTTTAACACCCTGAATATTCTCATGAGCCGTAACACCTGGACCAGTTTCCCCAGGTTTCCCAGTTTCCCAGAGTCGCCCCCCACACTCAGATCAAAGAGCAAGGTGAAGTAGATAGGAAGCACGGACACCAGGTCAATCTGGTTAAGCGGATTCAGAAAGAACTTCTTCCTGTTTGGTGCCAGGATCATGCGGGCCAAGACCTCAAAGCTGAACCAGCAGATGCAGAAATACTCAAGGATCTGAAGCGTGCGGTCATCCAGCGCGGTCCCGTCCTCGTCAAACACCTGGTACTCAGGGAGGCTGTTGATGCACATGGTGGCTATCGAGGTGAGCACCACGCTGATGGAGACGAAGCTGAACAGCTTGCTGGGGATGGAATACCCAGGGTTCTCCAAAGTCAACCACAGGCACTTGCGGACAGCTCCGTAGCGCATGTCCCGGAACAGCAGGATGTCCTTATTCAGGTCCGAGATCTCATCGACGGAGGTGTCTATGCTGCTCACGTCGCTCTCCTCATCCCAGCTCTTGTCCCGATTCTCCAGCTTGCGGTCCTGGTATCGGTAGCTGCAGCAGCTGTCCAGGAAGAACTCGTTGATCCCCCAGTACTCGATCTCCTGGCAGAAGGAGAAGACGCACAAGTCCTCCACGATGTGAAGCTTCCCCGTCTGGTAGAAGTGGAGCACGTAGGGAAAGAGCCCGGGGTTCCGGTCGAAGTAGAACTCCTGCTCCTTCACGTCGTAGTCATCACAGATCTGCAGGATGGACTCCTCAGAGTTGCAGGACAGCAGCCGACCCAGCCTGGTGTCCGGGAACTTCTTGAGGGTGCTGGAACAGAGGCTTCTCTTCAGGCCTCCCACGTTGATGTTGAGGAGGTGATCCTCGGAGTGAGGATCCCACACAGGGAGGGTTTCATTGACCATGGTCACCACATCCACTGGAGGAGATCTATCAGCCTGCAATCGAACAGGACACATCAACAAGACAGATCATTTATTACCGCTATGATGAAGACTAAAGAATAAAGGAACTGATCTGCAGAATGCAAATAATACACAGCCCATGCTTATTGTACTTATTGTTTAACATGAAGAAATGTAACTGATTTATTCTTTAAATATGTACTTTATTGGTGTCTGTTAAGCGGCTTTTCACTTTTTAACTAACGACTTTGTACTTTAAAGAGTAAAGAACTATGGTTACACCTTTTGGTGGCAGCATCTCCTTAGCTACAAGCCCAGGGAGAGACATCAGATCTTCTGGCACCTAGTCTTGAGAGAAGGTTGAAAGTGGTGAAAGTGAGTGTTTGTGTTTTAATTCACAGTTACAGGAAGACAGGCGCCAGGAGACGAGTTTAATTGACACACTATCTATTAGTCGTTCTTTTTTTCTCATTTCAATCAGATTAGGAGCAGGTGGACCTCACTGGAACAACAGAAAACGAGCAAGAAAATACAGTCTTTATTAGTTTGGATGCAGGTATTGTGTATGGGAAAAGTCTTGTAAAGTCCCTAGATTTTTCCCTGGTGCTGTATTATTATTATTGAACTGTTCATCATGGCATCATGAAAGTATACAGCACACTGGCTAAAGCTTAAGGGCAGACCAGTATGCTACCCTAGAGCGTTGGTCAGTATGCTGTACGCAGTGTCGTCTATTGCAAACCCTGGCCTAAATATTTACAAGGGTACAAGGCTCATCAAACAATTTTAGATTTAAAACCACACAAGGTCTGTGTCTGTTTCTCAGCTGCCAGCTTGTCAATTTGCAGGTTCATTTTAAAAGGATTTCTCTTGATTCTAATTTACACAGGAAGGTTTGGGGGCTCAGCCAGTAATTACTACAGTATGATACTCCAATATGACTGTGATAATATACTGATTATGATTATGTTTGACTCACAGCACACCTATGTTGTATACACAGGGCTGTCACTTTCTATCTACAGAATGCAATGAACACCATGCCAGTGCAATGCAGACTGACCTCTGGGGTGGTCAGCACTGGATTACAGGCACGCTGCTCCAACACCTGACCCAACACAGTCCTCAGCTTTGTGTTTTTCCACAGCCTGTCTCTATGGTTTAGGTTTAGTTTTGTACAAAACTGATAACTAAATATGCAAGCGCAAAGCACTCTGGTTTGTATAACACTGGATTCACTGCAAACTGACCATTAATAATGAATAATGCTGATCCAAAGCGTATTCATTATAATCTTCAGATCTAGCAAGGAGGGGAATATTAATTTCACTTTGAAAGCAGCAGCTTCTGGTCAAACCAAGTCAAGCAGACTAGCCTCCTCAGTGTGATGAATGTCACTTTGACTGCAGATGGTTTACAGTTAGTGTGGTTTAAGAACTCAAAGTTGGGAATCAATCTTCAAATAATCAACACAGTCCCCCTTTCTCAAGCCCTGTGTCAGCCTGTAGTAAAGCCCCTTGTAACATCATACTGTGATCTGTGGTGTAGAGAGGTCGAGTTTCAAAAGACGAAACCGGAAAGCTAAACCGCAGCATGACATTAAGAGGAGGTGGTGTACAATTCTCTTCGCTCCCCCAGGCCTCCGTCCACAACACTATTGTTTTCAATTATTTGAATGCACAATAAAAGTTGCTGCCTTTAACTGTGGAAATTAATTCACTTTTAGATGTCATTTAACAGGTGAGAGGATCGCATGAGTCAGTATGTTTTTAATGGCTATTGAATGTGCCATAAACGTACAATTAAATTTGCTTGCAACACCTGTGCAATGCAGCATTTAGAGATAGCGGTACACAGAGATGCCCTGCCGTAGACAGGTAGCCATTCTAGTGAAGTTTTAACTGAGCATTAAAAACAGAATCGCATGAATTGACAGTAAGTGTCACATTTTGAAATGTGTATTTTTTTAAATTATGTATTTTTTTTAAAGACGCATTTATTTCCATTTCATTATTATTATTATTATTATTATTTTATTATTATTATTATTATTATTATTATAGACCATTTCTTATATATTAATAAATCCCCCTTTCGGTTTTACCCCTTTTTTACTATACAGTAAGTTTTTGGGGTTTTTTTTAAAGCCCGTTTTCACCCACTCCCACTCCCCAGCACTCCGGGAGAAATTCTCCGGCTCGCCGAGAAAAAGTTTGTCAATAATTTAGCAAAGCGAGGGCTCGAATCCCGAATCTCTGTTCTGGAAAATCACTACACACACACGCACACGCACGCACACACACACAAACAAAGTTACATGCAAAAAATTCTACTGTTAACAATGCAGCAACAACATGTCATCAACGAAAGGTCAATATAAAGATAATATAGGCTACCTTTTATTTAGTAATTTCTTCTTAAAAGCCACAAGATATTATTGACCAGCGAAAATACTACTACTACTACCACTAATAATAATAATAATAATAATAAATAATAATAATAATAATAATAATAATAATAATGTTATTATGCACGTCTACTTTGTATCCTAGATGAACATAAACAATTACAATCCTGTGTTGAAAACCGCGCCTGCTCATTGCATGTAGCACATAGCGGGGGTATTAGATTCAGCTCTTGAAAAGGATTCAAACTTATCATTCTACAGTATTTCTATATACCTGCCTTCACGGCGCTGCAGTATTCATTGTATTTATTTAACACACTGCAGCTCAGTGTTTCATTCTTCAGTCAGGCTGGGCGCGTAATTGTTAAAATGCTGGTCATTCAAAGATCACAGGGTAAGTATCATTGCCCACCTCAACACGAACTGTTACTTTACCATTTTTGTTACGGCTTTTCAAAAGGCGCATCCATTCTCCCCACGTCTATCCCATCTGAAGCTCGGAGCTGCCCTGTCAGTCCGAAATCTCCAGTGCCAGTGATGAATTTATTAAGACTTCCTTGAAAGCGAATTTAATAAAAGTGCTGAAAAAAAGGTTTATTTTATTGTATTTTTATAGCACTTCAATTGATTGCTAAGGACTTCTCTTGCAGTTTTGGTGAAAGTGTATCCTCCAAAAATGATTACATGCACATCTCCCTCCTTTATTATACGCTCCCTCTACACTTAAAACAAATTCTCAGAGTATCACACTGGATTTATACCGTTCCGCATTAGGGATGGTCGCAATTTTCCATTTCTCTCTGTTAGGGGCCGTGTCGAATTTACTTTTTTTTTGTGCACAGCTGTTTATCGAAATGTATTTCTCAATGGAACTGATGCTTATGAAGTTTACCTTCAATGTATCACTGAATTATCTCTTTCACGCGAGCTAAACATATATTGAATATTCCTTAAAGCCCTGCAGTGCCCGTAAGAATACTGAGGATCTATGTATATATATATATATATATATATATCAAGTTATATATATAGAAATGATGTACTTAATCTAGGTTTCCTGTATGTATATTCTGAAAAGACTGCGTGAAGAATGTCAGTACCAAGTTTCATTCTAATTAAAGGAGCAGCTCTTAAGACTGAGCTATAAACATTAAACAATCTATACAATGTAATAATATATAGATGGACTTACACTGACAGCATGCTGAATTCTGTAAGTTCTTAGAGATTCCCACACCAAGACTGATCACAGTATAGGGTGGCTCTGAAGCTACAACCACAAAGACAAGTGTGAAAGAGAGGCTGCGCTGGGGCATACAAGGATGTGCTGTATCAGAACATGACAGGAAATGAGTGGCCTGTATGAGTCTGGAACAGAATGGGTTTGAGGTGAGGATGTAAAGACCTTGTGTTTGAAACGGTTAACACAGAGAGCTAGAGAGGCAGGTTCACTCCTGACTTCCCAGATGAGAAAGCAGGTCAGCCATGTGTAGTGAAAGCCCTGACCAGGAAGAGACTAGCGTGCATGGACAGGATCTGCAGTCTTATCTCGCAACCCTGTTGGAAATGCACCAGCAGCCTGAACTGAGTTCACTGCCTTAACAAAAGAAACCTGTGAAATATTGTCAAGCGCTTCCAGAGAATGACACTCGAGCTCTTTTTCAGACATGCCTCCGCACAGGCCCGTTACAAGGCGGGGTATAACAGGCTCGTGATAACGAGGATAGTGGAAACGATTTCCGCCGCCACACATATCCATTACAACTGTCCAGGCATAATTCCCTTTAAGAAGTTGCATTAGCACTGAGCAGTGATGATCGTGGTGTAAAAACATGTGCAGGGCAGGACTGCCGGCCTCATTGTGCAGCGTGTCCAAGCTCAATGCATTCACACACGCACCACGTACAGCACATGCTGGCACAAATTAAAACAAAATCACATATTATTATTATTATTATTATTATTATTATTATTATATTATTATTATTATTATTATTATTATTATTATTATCCGATTTTTCAAAGGCAACAATTCTGATGAACAAACGTTTAAACGATATTTGCATTTTTCAAAAATCAGCAGAAATATTGCTGTGTCATTCTAATCTATTCTCAAGCACCCACCCTTTTCGCAGTGTGCCATTCCATTGAGTGAATCAATTACTGTAATGCCTTCATTGTTGTGAACATGCCCTTGTGTTCTCAGTGGATCGTATAACTCCCCAGACACCCTGATTACTCCTGCAGCTGTAACTCCTCATCCAGACGAGTGCCAGACTGGGATCCGCGTGTTGAAATTGTCCTTCAGTGAAGTGGACTACGGTGCAAGCTTCATACAGAAAGGGCTACTTTCACTAGACAGGGTGGAGTGGTGACGGGCCCCCTACTTAAATATATGGACGAATGGTACGTGTCAAGAAATAGAAACAAATATGTGCATAACTTTATTCAAACTGTGTTTCGTGCAGATATAAATAATACAAAATGAAAGATTATTAATCGAAGTTCCAAGTTAAAGAGTGCACGATCTGTGTTTCTTACAGCACTACTGAACATAAAACACATTTTGTAATAAGTATCAACTGGCTTCCAGGTCCTCCGCTCAATAAGCGCCATAAATAGAACATTACTGCTTGCAAGTTTCATTTCCATAGCTGCCGTCAGCGGTCATTCAAAGTTTAATTTAACTATTCAGAGAAGGACATCCAGCCACCTTTCATAAAGATCACGAAACATGTTTCCGAAGGAAGCAGTTTGACGGTTTCTTACGGTTGCTTAAATACATTTCTAATTCAATCAAGATTTGTATTTTTAAATTGAAAAATGTACGCGTGTACAGACAGATACATGAATCAACCACCAATAAATTAAATCATTTTCAGCTCCCGTTCTGCTCTCGTTTCTTCTTCTGTTTGATTTTCGTAATACATAAAATGTTCAGTACCCGTTTCAATATGCCCCACCTGTCTGACGTCAGAGTGAAATAAATAATTCATCTTTGCTTGAGTGGGATGTTGCTTCTAGTCTTGCTGGGCTCTCTTATCTCCCCCTCTCATCCCAGGGAAGCTTACATCATCAGACAGCCTTTACATAGAGGATACAATCAGATTCTCTTTCAGAATAAAAATGAGGACTCCAGATCTTCAAACTGTATCTCTGGGGACCAGGGCAATTTCTTCCAACTTTGTAATCTAATCAAGAATCACTAGCAGACAATGTGACCTGAGCAAATGACACAATGAAATCAGTTCAAAGACTAATGACATATATATATATAATATATATATATATATATAATCTATATCATAATATCTATATATATATCATCTAGATCTGTGTGTGTGTGTGTGTGTGTGTGTGTGTGTGTGTGTGTGTGTGTGTTTACAGGTACAGGGGAGCACAGGAGGTTATAGATTTAAAGGTAAAGGGTGAAATATATCTTTTTAGGAGGTTTCTTGATTGGGAAAGTCATGTACAAAATGTCACTGTCGTAATCCCAATTCAGAATAATTCGATTATCCTCTAGAAATATCTATAAAGTAAGCGGGGGAAAGGTAATGACTGAAATGAATTGACTGTGCCGCCTATTACTAGAAAACACGTCTCAGAACAGCGCCCTCTGCTGCCAGTTCTGCACTGTGGAATTATTCACCTATGTGACATTACTGAAGTCATTTCTGTAGCAATATTAGAATAAAAACTAAAATGTATTGCAAGGAGCATTTCCTTTTTCAAAATAAACTTCTGCTACAGCTTAGATTCTAGAAGAAAGTAATAATCTGATGCTGTTTTCTTATCATGACAGTCTATAGGATTTGATACTAAAATTAGCGAAGGCTTTTGCTCTGCATCTAGTCATCCACAAATCCATAACTTCATTAGCAATAAAGATCTGCTGTAGTGTGCATTAGCACAATGTCAGTGCCAGATATCCCTCGTCTGAGCCCTTGGAAAAGGGACTATCGACAAGTCTTCAAATAGCAGCCAGACTCATTCCTCCCTCCTCTCTGGACCTACACGATGGCATCTTCTAATTAAGTTTTACCACTGTCCTCAAGCACTGAATCAAAATGTGCTGGCCAAGGCACACGGCCGGTCAATGCAAATGAAATGGTTTCACAAAGGACAGCGACAACAGGATGTCATATCAGTTGCATATACAAATAAACTGGGTCTGTTTAAGAGAAAGTGTTTCTGCTGAGGTATAGAAAGAGCATGGCGTTGCTAACATAAACACATGAGGGCCAGTCGTCCAGCTATGCGGTGTCTGTATTTCCAGCTGTGCGGTGTCTGTCTGTATTTCCAGCTATGCGGTGTCTGTATTTCCAGCTGTGCGGTGTCTGTCTGTATTTCCAGCTATGCGGTGTCTGTATTTCCAGCTATGCGTGTGTCTGTCTGTATTTCCAGCTATGCGGTGTCTGTTTTTCCAGCTATGCGTGTGTCTGTCTGTATTTCCAGCTGTGCGGTGTCTGTCTGTATTTCCAGCTATGCGGTGTCTGTATTTCCAGCTATGCTGTGTCTGTATTTCCAGCTATGCGGTGTCTGTCTGTATTTCCAGCTATGCGGTGTCTGTATTTCCAGCTATGCGGTGTCTGTCTGTATTTCCAGCTATGCGGTGTCTGTATTTCCAGCTATTTCCAGCTATGCGGTGTCTGTATTTCCAGCTATGCGGTGTCTGTATTTCCAGCTATGCGGTGTCTGTATTCCCAGCTATGCAGTGTCTGTATTTCCAGCTATGCGGTGTCTGTATTTCAAGCTATGCAGTGTCTGTATTTCCAGCTATGCAGTGTCTGTATTTCCAGCTATGCGGTGTCTGTATTTCCAGCTATGCGGTGTCTGTATTTCCAGCTATGCGGTGTCTGTATTTCCAGCTATGCGGTGTCTGTATTTCCAGCTATGCGGTGTCTGTATTTCCAGCTATGCGGTGTCTGTCTGTATTTCCAGCTATGCGGTGTCTGTATTTCCAGCTATGCAGTGTCTGTGCTATGCTGTCTGTATTTCCAGCTATGCGGTGTCTGTGCGGTGTCTGTATTTCCAGCTATGCGGTGTCTGTATTTCCAGCTATGCAGTGTCTGTATTTCCAGCTATGCGGTGTCTGTATTTCCAGCTATGCGGTGTCTGTATTTCCAGCTATGCAGTGTGTCTGTATTTCCAGCTATGCTGTCTGTATTTCCAGCTATGCGGTGTCTGTTTCCAGCTATGCGGTGTCTGTATTTCCAGCTATGCGGTGTCTGTCTGTATTTCCAGCTATGCGGTGTCTGTATTTCCAGCTATGCGGTGTCTGTATTTCCAGCTATGCGGTGTCTGTATTTCCAGCTATGCGGTGTGTCTGTGTCTGTATTTCCAGCTATGCGGTGTCTGTATTTCCAGCTATGCGGTGTCTGTATTTCCAGCTATGCGGTGTCTGTATTTCCAGCTATGCGGTGTCTGTATTTCCAGCTGTGCAGTGTCTGTCTGTATTTCCGGCTATGCGGTGTCTGTATTTCCAGCTATGCGGTGTCTGTATTTCCAGCTATGCGGTGTGTCTGTATTTCCAGCTATGCTGTCTGTATTTCCAGCTATGCGGTGTCTGTATTTCCAGCTATGCGGTGTCTGTCTGTATTTCCAGCTATGCAGTGTCTGTATTTCCAGCTATGCTGTGTCTGTATTTCCAGCTATGCGGTGTCTGTATTTCCAGCTATGCGGTGTCTGTATTTCCAGCTATGCGGTGTCTGTATTTCCAGCTATGCGGTGTCTGTATTTCCAGCTATGCAGTGTCTGTATGCGGTATGCGGTGTCTGTATTTCCAGCTATGCGGTGTCTGTATTTCCAGCTATGCGGTGTCTGTATTTCCAGCTATGCTGTCTGTATTTCCAGCTATGCGGTGTCTGTATTTCCAGCTATGCGGTGTCTGTATTTCCAGCTATGCGGTGTCTGTATTTCCAGCTATGCGGTGTCTGTATTTCCAGCTATGCGGTGTCTGTATTTCCAGCTATGCGGTGTCTGTATTTCCAGCTATGCAGTGTCTGTATTTCCAGCTATGCAGTGTCTGTATTTCCAGCTATGCGGTGTCTGTCTGTATTTCCAGCTATGCGGTGTCTGTCTGTATTTCCAGCTATGCTGTGTCTGTCTGTATTTCCAGCTATGCGGTGTCTGTATTTCCAGCTATGCGGTGTCTGTATTTCCAGCTATGTCTGTATTTCCAGCTATGCGGTGTCTGTATTTCCAGCTATGCGGTGTCTGTATTTCCAGCTATGCGGTGTCTGTATTTCCAGCTGTGTGGTGTCTGTCTGTATTTCCAGCTATACGGTGTCTGTTTGTATTTCCAGCTATGCGGTGTCTGTATTTCCAGCTATGTGGTGTCTGTCTGTATTTCCAGCTATGCGGTGTCTGTTTGTATTTCTCAAGGGTGTGCTGTGTGCATTTGTCAAGGCTATTCAGGGTGCGAGGGTCTATTGCTGTTTGCCATTAATCTTTAGCCACTGGTACATGCTGCCCCAGTGCACATGTCATTCCATTGCACAAACCTTCATTTAATTGCGAAGAAGGACAAAGGAAAGAAAAATATGTATATTAATTGTGAGAAACCACAAACCTGTGTGGCTGAATCCAATAATCCTAGAATAAAGTGGGCTTCAAATACTACCCGCCTAGCATTCAGGAAGGTGGGGTTAGTCATTAAAAGAGAGAGCTCTGATACAATTTTCTGATTTGCAGAGAGACAGGGCATCAGTTTTATGGTAAAGATTCATTCATGGGCTACTCCAGAGCTGACTAATCTTTCACAGGGTTGCAGTGTGACCTCCTTGACACTAGCTATCAGCCCGGGATCGAGTCCCACCGCAGCCAGTAAGGAGCTGCACCATGACCTTGGTAGAGTCATGAGATAACTTTGTTTAGACTGTAACTCAGCCTGTCCTGCTCATGGATTTTAATGGGCTGTGTAACCGTAACCCTAGGATTTGATTCTGTATTTTGTGATTGGAAAACCAGCACTGTCACGGTGTCTGCAGCACAGTGCGAGAGTTACCATATGGATATTTGTTTGGAAAACACTTCAGTGTAAAGAATAAAAATTCAAGTGATCCACATTGTATTATTGTACCTGAAACATTACAATATACTGTAGTGGTGTATATCCTCTATATGATTTTTTGTTAAATAATAACCCTAAACCTAATCTTTAATTATGTTCTTCTTGGACAGTTGCAATATTTAGGTTCACAATATTTATTATGTAGAATAGCGCTAACACACGTCTATTAAACAGTACAGAATCAGACTCTTATCTGCACTAAAGTGTCATGCACTGAGTACAATACTACAGGCATTGCATCCTTAAAGAATACTCCCTTCCAATATTCTGCACTGCACACTACAGGCATTGTATCCTTAAAAAATACTCCCTTCCAGTATTCTGCACTGCACACTTCTTCAGGTTATCTACAAATCAAATAGGACATTGGCAGAGACTCATTAACAATAAAATGATTTCTTTCTGTGCCATCAAGGTGCAGTATACTGGGCCTGGGAGTCACAGATGTGGTCATGTCACCCCTGGGTTATCCAGCCTGCCGAAAGTAAAAAGGGGACTGGTTAAAAATGATAGCGGCTGTAATGACTGACATTCCTCGTGTTTCATGTTACTAATATAGAGAAAGCTGTGATGGACAGCACTGTAAGTGTGTGGGATTGGAGCTTTTGATGGTATTGATTTGTGCCTGGCAATGGATTATTTCTCTAAATAAGCAGATGCTCTAACATCAGCCATCGCATTTAGCGTGTGACTCACAGCCTCTCCTGAATGACTTCCCCAGTATTTCTGACGAAGCATGCTGTTAATGATTAAACCATTCAAGAGCCAGCACTCAAGGGGCTTCTCAAAACTGCAGAGGCTGGTGTGTGATTGTAATGGGTGCTTCTGCCCCAGACTCCCACAGGCTGTGAAGGCAGCAGACTGTCACTCAACTTCACAGAGAAGGCATCATGCCACTTTGCTTTATTTGTCTTCATGCCTCCTATCTTCATACATTATTGAGCTCACTGCTTCTCTAATTAGCTGGATGGAATTTTTATTCAATACTCATTTTTTTTACATCTTATAAAAGCATGTTAAATACGATTAATACAAAATAAAGAGATATTACAAACTACCCTGTGTGATAACTCTGTTTTTTCTAAAATTCTGTTCTTCATAGGGGTACCATATGACTCCATGTAGACCAAGCCAGTTTGTGACAGCGCTGGCGTTTCAGCTCACATCGCAATGCATTCTGGTACATTTCACCTGTCTTAGGTACCTTTCACAGCAGGACTGCACTTAGCATGCATTGCAATGTGAGTTGAAAAGCCTGAACTGCCTCAGACTGATAGCAATGCTACCCTGCCACTGCCATCCAGAGGCAAGACTGAAGGGGTATTCTCTACTCTGTACCACAGAGTTGATGATGTTTAAAGTGTGGAGGTTCCCAGAAGAATCGACAAGCCGTGAGCGTATCTCAGTGTGTTAGCGGCGCTGGGGTGGGGTTGAAGGTTAAAGCCTAGTACAGTGTTTGTTGTGATATTGTTTTTAATAGTAGAATAGAATCTCAACACTGCCAGTCTAGCTGTCTTAATCCTGCTGGTATCAGCTCCCCTTTAAAAAAATACAATGCAATACAATACAGATTGTAAACAGGGCCATTGGACTTGGGTGTCTTGTCTTGCACTCATTTATTTTAGTGGAATAGTAGTTATTAAGAGTGACAGAGAATATAGCCCCAGCAAGATCAATGCAAATAAAAAGGCATTCTAGAATACAGAAACAGTTCTAAAGGTATACAGAGCTTAGAAATCTATGCAGCGATAATTTCATTGATAATACAAATGAACTGTTGCTTATGGCTCCCCTCATGCAGTAGAAGCATCACAGCATCAGACAGTCAGAGCTGTGCTTTCTGCAGTATGCCCTAGTAAAAGCACAGCAAAGCGCAGTAAGAGCACAGTGAAATCACCATTCAAACACAGGCAGGCATGGTTTGTCACAGAGAAGTGCAGTATCAAAAACTTGATAAACTGCAAAATGACAGTGAATTTTTATTACAATGAACTTTTATGAGGGATGAAACATGATGGGATAGTTTCTGAAAGAGATGTACCCCCCCCAAATCATTATTAGCACAGTTTTTCTTTTTAGAAAGGAAAAATACACCCGTTACAATATTGTGAAATTAGAAAATAAAAAACAAAGTAAAGACTACTACCAAACCATCAAATCAACTGCTGAGTCGAGGTGACTGGACATCTTTACTGGGTGCATATATATATGTGTGTGTGTATATATATATATATATATAGTACCAGTCAAAAGTATGAGGACACTTGCTGGAAACTAGGTTTTTTCATAATTGACAACGTTTTACATCGCATACGTTTATGTAAACACTGGAAAATGAAAACACATGTTACAATATACAAAACAAAACATAAGGAGCATCAAAGCAATGTTCAAGAAAATTGAAAATTGTCTCTAAATCTTGGATTCCTCAAAATAGCCTTAATAACAGCTTCACAAACACAAGGCATTTGGTTAACAAGTTTCAGCAGGAAATCATCTGACATGTCTTCCCAGCTCTTCTGCAGCCATTCCCAGAGATGTAGGGCACGTGTGGGTGGTTTTGCTTTGTCTCTTCTGTCCAGTTCGTCCCATACAAGTTCTATGGGATTGAGGTCTGGAGACTGGGCAGGCCAGGTCATTAGATTGAGTTGTCCTTCACTTTCCTTCTTCACCAGATAGTTCTTGCACAACTTTGAGGTGTGTTTCGGGTCATTATCTTGCTGAAGAATGAAGAACTGCCCAACTAGCCATAATCCTGATGGAATGGTATGCCTCTGAAGTATGCTAGCCATGCTGGTTGAGCTTGCCATGGACTTGGTAAAGATCACCAACTCTGTCACCAGCAAAGCAACCCCAGACCATGACACTGCCTCCTCCATGCTTGACAGTGGGAACCACACATGCAGAACTCATGCGCTTACCCTCTCTGCGTCTTACAAATACTCGACGGTTGGACCCAAATATTTCAAATTTGGACTCATCGGTCCATAAGACGGACTTCCACTCCTCAAACGTCCAGTTTCTGTGTTTTTTGGCCCAGGCAAGTCTCTTCCTTTTATTCTGCACTCTTAACAATGGTTTCTTTGCAGCAATTCTTCAAGTTAGGCCAGCTTCACGCAATCTCCTCTGAACAGTTGATGTTGAAACATC
The DNA here is from genome assembly GCF_017654505.1 of Polyodon spathula. NCBI lineage: Eukaryota > Metazoa > Chordata > Actinopteri > Acipenseriformes > Polyodontidae > Polyodon > Polyodon spathula. The sequence continues at coordinate 13,725,152 of NC_054541.1, read as the reverse complement.
TGTACTTCTAGTAACATTTAGCTGAGCTTGTATTTCAGGGGTAGTTAATCGCTGGTTTCACAGACTTGTGACTCGAATGAACTTGTTTTCTGATTCTGAGGTCACCCTAGGCCTGCCTGACCATGTTCGGTCCTCATGAAGTCCAGTTTCTTCAAATCGTTTCATGGTCTTGGCCACAGCAGACACTTGCAAAGTTCTTGCGACCTTCATTTCTTAAAGTAATTACACATGTTTCTTTGCTTAACTGAACGTATTTTGCCATTTTCTGCTCCCTTACATTCAGGAATGACAAACTTGTGCCTATGCTATCTATATTTATAGTAATCATTGACCCTCATCTGTTCACAGTAATTGGTGACAAAATGTTAATTAGGTAACATGCTAGTTAACTCAGAGAACATCTAACAAAGACACTTTTATACTTAGGCCAGTGTTCTAACACGGTGTTATACACATTTCAGACTTTTAACTGACTTGGGCTTCAGACTGACCATTTCATTGAAATAGACAAGATTTACATTTTCATTTAAAAGTTAAATTTTAATGCAATGCACTTATGATTATCAGCTTATATAAGTACACATATCATATAATGAAAAATTAAGTGTTTAGAGACAAGTTTATACAATTAAAAGCATTGATAATCATGAAAAAACTGGTTTCACGCAGGTGTACTCAAACTTTTGACTGGTACTATTTATTTATGGTGTTTGTTTTTTTAGTTAGATCGCATCCTCATAATACTCCACTGCATGTTTAAAAAACCTCACCGTATGTGATTATATAATCTTTAGACTGAGTGCATTAGCAGGTGCTATCTTTTGAAACGTTGATCTGCGGAACAGATACCCCTTCAAGTGCTTTCTGAACTTCTCATCTCTGACACCGTAGATTATAGGACTCAGGAATCTTGGTAAAACATAGGCTATCAAATAATTAATAAACAGAATAGCCGTGCGCTGTGCAGGGAATAAACCGAGCAAAACAAAGTCTACCAATGGCATGACATATGAAAGCATGCACATTAAGAACTGGGCTCCGTGCAGCAGGATGGTGTTGCGAGCCTTTGCAGCAGAAGATCTGTCAGTGGTGGCTGCCTTCGCTGCAAACAAGACTCTGATGTACGTGTACATGACAGTAAGCCCAACACAAGATAAATATACTGCATTGGAAGCTTGGTTTTTATAAAGCAGATACTGGGACTTAAAAATGTTTCGACTATAACACAAAACCGAAGACTGAAAAAAACTTGGGGGTTGCATTGCTAGAAGAATAAACAAATCCGATGCAGAAGGAGCGAGACCTGCAGCCCAGATCATAGCAATGAGAATGCGAGTCCTGTGCACCGTGCAGATCTGAGAGTGTCGCAAGGGGTTGCAGATGGCTACGTAACGCTCAATAGCCATCGCTGCGAGACTCAGAGGAGCGTTCATAGTAGCAAAGCTAGCAAGCAACAACAACAATAAACAGACTGAGACGTTTATTGAATAAACTGTATAACAGACAACATGCAGGGTCACTGCGACAGTCAGCTGAAGCATGTCATTGACCACCATGTGCACGAACAGTATGTAGCGCGGATTCTCATAAAACACTCGGTGTTTGAAAAACGTCACGACCAGAGTCCCGTTGACGTAATTGATGGAAAACCACAGAAACACCACGATGAAGTTTTTAGTGAAGGCAGTGTGAAAAGCATCCCGATCTGGCGTGCTTGCAGAATCTACCCACGAGGTGATGGCGGTTGGAATATCTGACGAGTTCATGCCTTGGTCTTCGAAAAACAAAAACCTAAAAAAAAACAAGCGATAGAAATGGGGTTGATTAAGGGTTTAATACAGTAAGGTCTGTTCAGCTCATCTAACCTGAGCAGGGGATTTCAAACTCGGTCCTGGGGACCCCTTGTGGCTGCTTTTCTTGCAGCCGAGCTCTAAATTACTGAACCAGACCCTTAATTGAACTGATCATGTGTTTAATTCGATTTTTTTTTTTTTTTTTTTTACTTGTTTTCAGCTCTTGAACAGTTGCATAGTTCAAGTTAGCTATAATATTTGATTAGTAACTTGAACTGCAACTGTTGCAAATTAAGCAAATGATCCGTTCAATGAAGGGTCTGGTTCAGTTATTGAGATGTCAGTTGGAATGAAAATCAACAGACCCAGGGGGTCCCCAGGACTGGGGTTGAGAAGCCCTGCTCTAGAGCAATTGAAAAGATCCCATTACCCCATTATGTGCAAAACCAATAAAGATGAGATACATTCTGGAGATGTGATCTGAGAATCTAGCCCACCATTTGTATCAGTGTAATTGTATGATGTAAAGTATTACGGTGTTGTTTAATATTTAAATATACATCACACCCTGCAAACAAATTCAATGCATTAGTGCTGCTCTTTAAAAACATAGCTTTAGCTTCACAAACAAAACCTGATAAAAACAGCTGACTATGATTCTTGGAAGTATCCAAAAAAAAGTGTTCATTATAGTTTTGCTGGTAAAATCAGTTTATCTGTTAGTTAAAAACCGTTCATTATAGTTTTGCTGGTAAAATCGGTTTATCTGTTAATGAATTAGAACAATGTAAAACAATATATATTTTGCTGCTCATCATTTCTTTGAAATTGGTCATCTCGACAAATGGCAAAAATCAACCTAACATGACTTTTGAAAGTTGAAACTCAAGTTAAAACAGCTTAATTTCAAAGTGATTCAGGCAACACTACAACCACAACACAAATGTAGGTAATCTAGAAGGTAGTATTCATCTGTGCCGGACATTAACGCCTCACTAAATCTTTTTAGAATGCTAGCAATTTAAGTCAGGGGTTAAAGAGAGATGCTAAAGTCCTGTTAGTTTAAAAGAGCATCTACCCATAAGATAAAGATTGTATTTTAAGAGGGCATCTACCCATATGATAAAGATGGCTCTTCTCAGAACCTGATGGGCTGAAATAATCCATGAGGGTTATCACACAGGTGTTGAATGAGCCAGCACTGAATATCCTTTCCCATACTAAACACTGCATATTGAATAAATCATTTTTACAATCTAGCCTTGCATTCATTCAAACACAATGACAGAAGGACTGGGCGGGTTTCCCTTCGCTCTGCCTTTGAGTCAGAAGTAGATGCGATTAAAGTACTTCCTCAGATTGAACTGTTTAACTCAGCTGTGGTGACTTTGAGCACCAGTCTCCTCTGCTGGGTAAGCTCCACTGCATGCCTTTCCGTGTGCTCACTTTTTCTGATCACCCGCTGAGTGGTTAAGAGGCAGCGATAGATTTCTCAGCTTTCACATATTGCCTTCCTTTCTAGTGCGTTTGCTTTTTCAGCACGAGCTGAAAAGCCGGAAGAATAGGCTTCACCGAATGAAACAACTGTAGTGCTTGCTTTTGAATGCATGAAGTAAGCAGCACAAGATCACTTACCTCATTCCAGGTAACCGGCTTTGGTGCTGTTGAGCAAAATGACAGCTTTTAAACGCTCTTCACATGCTGTAAGTAAAACACTGAGGGAGTAGCTGAATTCTCAATAGGGAGTCTCCTGTGATTAACAATGTGGCATCTCATTACACTGTAAAGTTTAAGAAAAGTGCAAAGCACTGGTTGACCAAACAGGCATGCAATTAACTACAGTACTGCAGAGGCTAAACAATTGGGTTTGCATGCTTTCCGAGAAAGTGCTGTAACCTGGGTAATTAACTCACATATTCGTTTTCTGACAAACAGCACTTTACTGTGTTAACAATACTTGCAGCAGGTAATACAATTCCAATGTTTCCATTGAGTTTTTTTTTTTTAATTGCTTTTCAGAAAGCAAAGATTTCTCTCTCTTTCTCTCTCTGTCTCTCTCTCTCTCTCTCTGTCTCTCTCTCTCTCTCTGTCTCTCTCTATATATATATGTGAGTTAATTACATATACATTGTGTGTGTGTGTGTGTGTGTGTGTGTGTGTGTGTGTGTGTGTGTGGTGTGTGTGTGTGTGTGTGTGTGTATTATATATATATATATATATATATATATATATATATATATATACACACACACACAAAGTGCCTATAGAAAGTCTACACCCCCTTGAACTTTTTTCACATTTGGTTATGTCAGTGCCTCAGAGTTTCATGCATTTAAATGAGGATTTTTTTCCACTTGTCTACACACCATACTGT
>NC_054541.1:13708485-13713485 GCF_017654505.1 Polyodon spathula | reverse complement strand
TGTTAGGAAAAAGACAAAAAATCTAATAACATCATTGGCTCTAACATTATTTACTAATATTAGGTAACATTATAGAAACATTTGGAATAAAACCTTTTCCCCATTTTTCTAAAGCTGCTGACAACTGTAAGCAGCAGAGCCCTGTTCTGCACAATAATAGCCACTGGACTGTATAATATTTCACTTTGGTTGGGACAGTTCCCCTGATCACGGGACTGGTGTAGCAGGGTTGCTTGATCAAGAGCAATCTTCAAGGAGCACTTACCCCTGTAAGGCAGTGTTTGGATAGTTATTAGAAGGGTTTGTGCTTCTTTCACAAAATACTCTAGAGGGTAATACTTTACATGAAGTGTCTCTACGGTGTCTTTACATACTAGATACTTAGTAAATACATATGTACTGACACAGCATTACAATGTGATTATGCATAGTTACAAAGTACTTAATGTGGATATCTTTTTGCACAATATGTGTAAGTACACAATTGCATCAGAAAAGGGTTACGACTAGATTTAGAGTTAGAATTAGGGTTAGAGTTGTTTGGTGCTGGGGTTTAGGTTTAGGTTATATCATGCACAAAGATTTGCATATTAAGTACATTGTAGCTATGCATAATAACAAATGTAAATATGTGTACACCCATTTCTTTACTAAGTAACAACTATATAAATGCACATCCATTAGAGACACTTAGTGAAAAGTGTTACCAGGGTAAAAAAAATCTATCAGCAATGTTACTATCAGACTAGGGTAAAATGACTTTATATTATATTATATTGAAACCAGACAAGCAGGCTCTACTTTGAGCTTTAAGCTGCATTTGAAACATTTTTTTTGGACACATGTACTGTTGTGCAATTGGATTTAAAGAAAAGTGCTGAAACATATGCAGTATCCCTGGCTGAAAACAGAACTCCGACAGGCACATTAAGAAGAACACTGAATATTTTCTTCTTGCAAGTGGATTGTTTTTTGTTTGTTTTTTTTCTGCCAAAAAGGAAAGTTGGAAGAATATAATTCTATTTGAAACGACTGCATGGCTTGCATTTCAGATGGTGAAATAACAAAATATCACTCACCTCCTTGAAGGTAACTTGCATTGGAGAATGTGAAATAACAAAATATCACTCACCTCCTCGCAGGTAACTTGCATTGGAGAATGTGAAATAACAAAATATCACTCACCTCCTCGCAGGTAACTTGCATTGGAGAATGTGAAATAACAAAATATCACTCACCTCCTCGCAGGTAACTTGCATTGGAGAATGTGAAATAACAAAATATCACTCACCTCCTCGCAGGTAACTTGCATTGGAGAATGTGAAATAACAAAATATCACTCACCTCCTTGCAGGTAACTTGCATTGGAGAATGTGAAATAACAAAATATCACTCACCTCCTCGCTTGCATTGGAGAATGTGAAATAACAAAATATCACTCACCTCCTCGCAGGTAACTTGCATTGGAGAATGTGAAATAACAAAATATCACTCACCTCCTCGCAGGTAACTTGCATTGGAGAATGTGAAATAACAAAATATCACTCACCTTCTCGCAGGTAACTTGCATTGGAGAATGTGAAATAACAAAATATCACTCACCTCCTTGCAGGTAACTTGCATTGGAGAATGTGCAATGACAAACTATCACTCACCCCCTTGCTTTGCTTCACTTCACTGTTGTTCTGAAAGCTACAGCTTTCAAATGCTGCAATGATCGCTTTCAAGACTGTGTGCAGATATATATCATATATATATATATATATATTATATATGATATATATATCAGTGTGATCAGTGCTGAGGGACTCCCTAGCGAATCCTTCTCAACAGGGAATCTCAGGGGATGAACAATATGGTATCTCATTACACTGTTAAGCTCATGACGTTAGTTGCCTGAAAACTTTTTCTGTTCTCACACAAGGTTTCTGAAAGAGTTTGCGATGAGTTTTGCAGATTTACTTTGTAGAAAACAGTTTTATGAACATGCAGCATATATATATGCAGAAACTGTAGAAGCCATTAGACAACTTTCACGCGATTTGATTGGCTCTTGTAATGCTGTTATTTGCATATTCCCCTACAACCTATATATATATATATATATATATATATATATATATATATATATATATATATATATATATATATATATATATATTATATATATATGGATAGATAGATAGATAGATAGATAGATAGATAGATAGATAGATAGATAAATAAATAATATTTAAAATGATATCTATATATATAGATTAGATATATAGATATAGATATAGATATATAATTTTTTTTATTGTACACAATTTGATTGTGCATTACTTGTAACCAAATTGAAAAGAAGAAAAAAAAACATGAATTCATTCAGATATTAATTACATTTTTTTATTTGAACAAAATTAGGAAATGGAAAAAATGAAAAGTAAACAAAAATGACTTTATTGGTTGTAAAATGCAAGTAAAATATCACAACAAATGATCTATGAACAGATAAAAAGTATGCTAACACCTAATTGTGCAGCACCTTGTACTTCAACGTCATTGTTTTAAAAGAGAAGGAAAATGTTCATTTTCAAGGAGGTATGAAATGACATAAAGCTTGCGACTAAAATCTTGGAACAATAACTGAACTGCGACTGTTTGTCTCTCAAATCTTCTTTTTGCTTTTCCACTTCAGTGAATACATGTAGGACTTATCGTTATTACACAATGGCAAAGTACAAGAAGATGTTAAAAACTCTTTTAAAAAAATGACAGTAGTTTTTTTTTGTGCAATGTTTACAATAGCTACAGTGCAATGCACAATATCAAAATGTACAAGAAAGCGATAACACTTTATATCAAGGTGCTGCTTATTAATATTTTTTTAATGTATAATAGATGCTTAATACCTATGTTATAGAGTGTTAATAAAGCATTATATATGGTTTATATCCATGCAACAGACATAGATAGAATTACATTTAAACATCCCAAAGTAGAATATGTGTCTAAAAACTCTCCCCTTTATAAAACTGTAATTCCACCTGTGATTATTGCATGGCTACAAACCATCTACAATGCTTTATTAATACTCTATAACATAGTTATAAAACATATATTATACATTATTACCATTAATAAGCAGCATGTTAATATAAAGTGTTACCAAAAAAAGCATTATCTTCCTGAGTATTATATTTACACTGTGCTGTTCAGAACATATTGTCTCTCTGGAAAGGGATCACAGCATAATGTATTTAGAAAGCTCCCATAAGTAAGTTGCATTAGATAACTTTTTTACAGTACGTGTCAGTTTCATCAATGTTTTAATTACTTTGTTGTTGCTATAAACCTGGAACAAAAAGAACACGACACTTGCTGATACATCTGCTAACTGTAGAGTATTACTCTTTAAACATTAAACAACAAAGAAGTGAATTCATTATCATTGTACAGTGAATGTGAAATATCGGTAAGCCTAACTTTCATAGCTGATGGTTACAACTTCTTTGCTTGGTTGAACTTTTGCTGACAAACACAACTGGTGCCCTTTCAAATGCTTTCTAAAGTTCTCATCCCTCATCCCATAGATCACGGGACTTAAAGTTCTTGGTAAGATATATACTAAAAAAAATCTAACATAGTGAAGGTCCAAGAGCCAGCTGGAAGGCAACATCCAGAAGATATACTCAGTGAAGGGAGCTAAGAATGTAAGCATGCTCAGCATTAGTTGGATTCCATGGAGCAGGATGGTGTTCCGAGCCTTCTTAGCTGAAGATTTTTCAGACATGCTGGCTGACCTTGCTGCGTAAACGATCCGGAGATATGTAAACACAATGACTAGCCAAACAACAGTGAAATATAATGTCTTGATGTACATTCTCTTATATACCTGAGCGGGAGTCCTGAAGAAATTCTCCCGAATGCAGTAAACCGTCGTCTTGAAGAAGCTCAATGGCTCCACAGCAAAGACGATGAAGAGATCGGTTGTTCCGGGGATGAGCCCTATAAACCAGATCACACCGATAACCATGTACGTCCTGCGGAGGGTGCATATCTGAGAGTGCCGCAAGGGGTTACAGATTGCAATGTAGCGCTCAAGAGCCATGACAGCTAGACTCAAAGGGGTGTTCAGGGTTGTGGTGACTGCAAGTATCAAGAAAAAGTAACATATTGGAACCCCCATGAAAGGAGCAATCTCAAGCCAAATGTGCAAAATCAATGCAACACTCATCTCAAATATATCATTAAATACCATGTGAATGAACAAGACATAGCGCGGGTTCTCATAAAACATGGGGTGTTTAAAGTAGGTGAAAACCAGCATGCCATTGATGTAATTGGTTAGGAGGTACATGAAAATGCTGCAAGACATTTTAGTGATAGAATTTGTTTGCAAAAGAGTTTTCGTAAGGAAAAATTCTTCATCTTGTGTTAGGGTGTGATGAGTCAGAGGATCAGTCGTGTTCATGTTGCGTGCTTTTTCTGATCAAAAGAAAAAAAGAAAAAAAATGATTTTAAAAAAGCACACTTTGAACCCTGCCCTCCACAGTTGATGAGCACTAGAATCGAGAGGAATTAGCAGTCAATTAGCAGTGCATTTCAATTAGCAGTGCATTGCAATTACAGTGCATTTCAATTAGCAGCGTATTTCACTTAGCAGTGCATTTCAATTAGCAGTACATTTCAATTAGCAGCGTATTTCACTTAGCAGTGCATTTCAATTAGCAGTGCATTTCAATTAGCAGCGTATTTCACTTAGCAGTGCATTTCAATTAGCAGTGTGTTTCACTTTCTACCTAGTTTAAGAATCACTGAACTACTTTAAATGGTCAGATTGAAAGCCAACCCAAAATGATATAAAAGATGATAACACTTTATATGAAGTGTCTCTGATTAATGTGTATTAAATAGTAGTTACTGAGCAAATACATGTGTACTTACACATAATTACAATGTTATTATGCATATCTACAATGTACTTAATCTTGTTGCATGATATAACCCTAACCCTA
>NC_054541.1:13693485-13703485 GCF_017654505.1 Polyodon spathula | reverse complement strand
AAAAGACACCACTGAACCATGCATATGAGATGGACATAATATGCATGGAGCTCCATCTATCACTTTTTAAAAATCTATATCATAAGCTGCATAGAGTTTTCTGTTGCGTAGTTTTTCAAGTTGCATATATGTTTTAAATTCTGAACATATACATGTACATTTTTAGAAGCATACTGTTAAACTGAAACATCCTCATATTATCTTTCCGGATCTGTAATCGGTCTAACTTGTAGGAGTTTACACACAAGGTAACCCTTAAGGTATTTTCGAAGCTTGTCATCTCTGACACCGTAGACTACAGGACTCAAAAATCTAGGTAGAATATATATTACCAAATAATAAGCATATCGGATTTCTAAAACATGTTTTGGGAAAGCACCAATCAGAGCTACCTCTAATACAGGCCTGACGTACGTCAGCATGCACATTAACAACTGGACCCCGTGCAGCAGGATGGTGTTGCGAGCCTTTGCAGCAGAAGATCTGTCAGTGGTGGCTGCCCTTGCTGCAAACATAATCCTCAAATAAGTGTAAATTATAGTGAGAGAAACAAAGGAGAAGTACAAGATATCAAATGCCTGATTTTTATAATATACTGCAGGTGACCTATACATATTACTATGAATACAGAAAATAGATGAGTGAAAAAAATCGACAGGTTCTGTGGCTAAAGTAATAAACAGGTCTGTTAGTGAAGGGACAGCACCTGCAGCCCAGATCACAGCAATGAGAATGTGTGTCCTGCGCACTGTGCAGATCTGAGAGTGCCGCAAGGGGTTGCAGATGGCTACGTAACGCTCAATAGCCATCCCTGCGAGACTCAGAGGGGTGTTCATAGTGGTAAAGTAAGCAAGGAAAATAAGACTGAAGCAGACAGACACATTGATTTTGAAGAAAACATAACTCACAACAAATAACATAACTGTAACAGTCAGCTGAACAGCATCGTTGATGACCATGTGGATGAACAGAATGTATCGCGGATCCTCGTAAAAAGCTTGGTTTTTGAAGAAGGTGAGGACCAGAGCCCCGTTGATGTAACTGAGAGCCAGCCAGATGCACACAGTGATTATATTTTTGACGAGGGCTGTGCTGAAAGTGTCTCTAACTTGAATGGTTGCTGCATCTCCTCTGAAGGTCGTGTCAAACACTCCTTCAGTAGAGTTCATTGCCTTGGGATTGGACTTCAGAAGAATAGAGACCTAGGAAGGGAAAATACTTTGATAAACAAACATAGTTGTGTAGAAAAGAGCATCAGCATCATCAATGCTCCTATAATTAATACTACTATAATCAATACTCCTATAATCAATACTCCCTGTAATCATTACTCCTATATTCAATACTACTGAGTAAATGAAGTCTTGTCCTAGAATGCTTGTCCTACTGGGAGCCATGCTTAAGTAGCAATAGACTAACCATTTTAAACAGATAATTACTTATTTATAAAAAGGAACTCAGTGCGCACACAGGAAAAAAAAAAAAAAGATTTAATGAGAACTTTCATACATTGCTGATAGAACTTGCTTGCTAATGGCTAGCTATATAAACAATGCACAAAAAAGGAACTGTTGTTATTTTCAGTTGGATTATTTTTGAAAAAGCACTGAGTGCATGAAGTAATAAGAAGAACCACTAACCTCTTTCCAGTGAAACTGCATTGATAATGATAGGGAGAAACAATCCAGGATATATATATATATATATATATGTTTGCAATGAGCCCAAATTGATTGTGATGTCATCGTTGAGCGTATGTGCCAAGGGGCTGATGCACGCTGCTCAGGGGAATGTGCTGATCTGTGGAGATCTGAACGCCAGAACAGGCACACTGCCTGACTGTATCAGAACACAGGGAGACAACCACATATTTGGTCTAAACTTCCTATTCTGCACAGCCATCAACTCCCAAAGAAACAGTCATGACTGGGAAACAAATAAAAATCTGAGAAAGATACTGCAGCTCCGTCAACGCCTGGGCCTGTTCATTGTTAACGGTGGGATCCGAGGAGACTCTTTGGGAAGATACACTTACAGCTCGGTTCTTGGCAACAGAGTAGTAGATTACACCCTTACTGACCTAGACCCCTCCTGTATTCTTGCATTCACTGTCAGACCTCAATCCCCTCTGTCAGATCACAGCCAAACCACTGTGTTCCTTAAAAGAACAGAGCAAAGCAGCACCATGCAGACGCAGCCCAGCAAGCTGCACAACCTCAATCATTCTTACAGAGGGGCTCCACACAGTGCAGAAGAATACCAGAAAGCAATTGGAAACCCAGAAATCCAATCATTAATAGACAACTTTCTGGTCACCCCATACCCACACAGTAAACTAGGTGTAAATCTGGCTGTAGATAATCTGAATATTTATTTATATATATATATATATATATATATATATATATATATATATATATATATATATATATATATATATATATTTATATATATATATATACACACACACACACAGTGGCTTGCAAAAGTATTCAGACACCTGACCAATTCTCTCATATTACCGAATTACAAATGGTACATTGAAATTTCGTTCTGTTTGATATTTTATTTTTAAAAACTGAAACTCAGAATCAATTATTGTAAGGTGACTTGGTTTTATGTTGGGAATTATTTTTAAGAAAAATAAAAAACTGAAATATCTTGCTTGCATAAGTATTCAACCCCAGTGCTGTGATAGCTCCCAGTTGCACCGATGAAAGAAATTGCCCAAACGAGAACACAATTATCTTACCGTTGGCCTCCACCTGTGAACCATTAAAGTTGCTGTCACATTTTCTGGATAAAAACCCCACTGTTGAAGGATCATTGGTAAGGCTTTGAATCTGAATGAAAATGAAGACCAAAGAGCATTCTACAGAAGTTAGAGATAAAGTAATACAAATGCATAGATTAGGGAAAGGGTACAAAATAATATCCAAGTGTTTGGATATCCCAGTGAGCACAGTTGGATCAGTAATCAGGAAATGGAAGCTACATCACATCACCCAGGCACTGCCAAGAAAAGGCCGTCCCTCAAAACTCAGCGCTCAAGCAAGGAGACTTGTGAGAGAAGCCACAGAGAGGCCAACAATCACTTTGAAGAAGCTACAGAGTTCAGTGGGTGGGAGTGGAATAATGGTGCACCAGTCAACCATATCAAGAGCTCTGCATAACACTGGCCTGTATGGGAGGGTGGCAAGAAAGAAGCTGTTACTCAAAAAGTACCATCTGAAAGCACGTCTGGAGTTTGCCAGAAAGCATGAGAGTGACCCAGCTGCGATGTGGGAAAAGGTTTTGTGGTCAGATGAGACCAAGATAGAGCTTTTTGGCCAAAACTCAAAGCGCTATGTGTGGCGCAAACCTAACACTGCCCATGCCTCAAGACACACCATTCCTACAGGGAAGTATGGTGGTGGCAGCATCATGCTGTGGGGATGCTTCTCATCAGCAGGGACTGGGCATCTTGTTACAATTGAAGGAAGAATGGATGGAGCAAAATACAGGAAAATACTGCAAGAGAATCTGCTTCAGTCCTCTAAAAAACTGAAGCTTGGGATGAAATTCACCTTTCAGCAGGACAATGATCCCAAGCACAAGGCCAAAGCAACATTGGAGTGGCTCAAGAACAAAAAGGTGAATGTCCTACAGTGGCCCAGTCAAAGTCCTGATCTCAATCCCATTGAGAATCTGTGGCACTATTTGAAAATTCCACAAGCGTCGTCCAAACAACCTGAGTTACTAATTTATTAAGGAACTCGTTTTAGACGCAAATCTGCAGAAGAATGGTGTGTGCAAAGCTGGTACATACTTACCGCAAAAGACTTAAAGCTGTTATTGCAGCGATAGGTGGCTCTACCAAATATTAATTGTGTGGGGGTTGAATACTTATGCAAACAAGATATTTCAGTTTTTAATTTTTCTTAAAAATATTTCCCAACATAAAACCCTGTCACCTTACAGTAATTGATCACTGAGCAGGAGTTTAAAAATAGATATCGCAGAAGGAAATTTCAATCCAGATTTCAGTAATATGAGCGGGGCAGACAGCGTCTCCAATGAGAAAAATGGAGACAAATTCGACCCCAATAACTACCAGGGAATCTGCGCGAGCAGTAATGTGGGGAAGGTTTTCTGCAGTATCATTAACGCCCTGGCCTTCCTTATCGAACACAGAATCAGATTGGATTCCTACCAAAACAAGGGCATCTGACCATATTTACACCCTACACACCTTAATAGACAAGCATGTAAACCGAAATAAAAAAAGAAAACATTTGCTTTTTTTTATAGATTTTAAAAAAGCTTTTGACTTAGTTTGGCATGAAGGAAAGAGAGAGGGAGAAAGAGGGAAAAGGAGAAGGAGAAAAAAGCAGAAATGTAGGAGAGCGGTGGATAGCTGTGCTTGGGCGCTGCTTTGATTGTTTTGTTTAACCCTTTTATATTGATCCTGTTTTGTATTGTTTGTGAATAAAAGTGGTAGTTTTATGTTTTCTACTTTCCTGTGCTTTTGCTAGAAATATTGTTAGCACAGTATTTACTGAAACGTTGTATACGAGTGTGTTTGAACCCTGACAGTCTTTAATTCGAGTGTGCTGAAACAAGAAGACATGACTCACAGGCAGAACCCACAGTTCTTCAAAATGCAATCTTTATTTGTGATGATTTTTCTTTTTTGTGACCCACAAGAATTTGGAAAGAATAATGGAAATTCCTAAAAGTTTACTTTGTTTTTATATGATCACACTTGTTACTTTATGCCACCTGGGCCTAAAACACAATTGAGATTTGAAACATTTTACTTGCTCTTTACCAGCATTCTCTTGATATGTTGTAAGATTTTGAAATACGAGCATATACAGAAACAATTGGTTAAAATACATGAATACTTTCATAGATACATACATGCGTGCAAGCATATTATATTTTTAAATGGAAATAGTATTTGGTAATACCTGCCCTTTGCACACAAAGTATCGTTTCAAGTACTTCCTAAATTTCTGGTCCCTGATACCATAGATGATTGGGCTAAGAAATCTTGGCAAAATATATACTAACAAATAGACAACATACATGATATTTACATAGTGGCTTAGGAAAATCATAACCAGGGCTGACTGCACTGGTTGAATCCCATAGGTAAGCATGCACATTAACAACTGGACTCCGTGCAGCAGGATGGTGTTGCAAGCCTTTGCAGCATCATTGTTGGCTGCCTTTGCTGCAAACAGGACCTTCAAATAAGTGTAGATTACAGTGAGACAAACAAAGGAAAAATATATGCCATCGAAAGCATGTCTTTTGTAAGACAGGAAGGGAGCTGTGAAAACAGTATCACGCAGACAGAAAACAGATGAGTGGAAAAAATTCACAGGTTTTATTGCTAAAGTAATAAACAGGTCTGTTAGCGAAGGGACAGCACCTGCAGCCCAGATCACAGCAATGAGAATGCGAGTCCTGTGCACCGTGCAGATCTGAGAGTGTTGCAAGGGGTTGCAGATGGCTACATAACGCTCAATAGCCATCCCTGCGAGACTCAGAGGGGTGTTCATAGTGGTAAAGATAGCAATTAATATAAAAAAGCTGCAGAAGGCGACATTGATTTTGAAGAAAACATAACTCACAACAAATAACATCACTGTAACAGTCAGCTGAACAGCATCGTTGATGACCATGTGGATGAACAGAATGTATCGCGGATCCTCATAAAAAGCTTGGTTTTTGAAGAAGGTGAGGACCAGAGCCCCGTTGATGTAACTGAGAGCCAGCCAGACGCACACAGTGATTATATTTTTGGCGAGGGCTGTGCTGAAAGTGTCTCTAACTTGAATGGTTGCAACATCTCCACTGAAGGTCGTGCCGAACGGTTCTATAGTAGAGTTCATTGCCTTGGGATTGGACTTCAGGAGAAGAAAGGAATCCTGGAAAGGGAAAATTATTTCATAAAGACAATTAGGTTATCATCAATAGCACTATAGTCAACCTCGGTACTTCCTAAGGGGTTTGCATGGCAAGTAATACTTTACCTTGACTGTATGCAGTGTTGAATGGATTTTGGTGAAATATTGAACAGATTGAATTAGAGATTTTTATAACATGCCATATCCCAAAAAACCTGCAAACTCAGCAAACACCCACCTGTTCAGCAAACACCCACTTGCTCAGAAAACACCCACCAACTCAGCAAACACCCATCAGCTCTGCAAACACCCACCCTCTCAGCAAACACCCACCTGCTCTGCAAACATTCACCCTCTATGCAAACACCAACCCACTCAGCAAACACCCACCAGCTCAGCAAACACCCACCTGCTCAACAACCCCACCCCCGCTCTGCAAACACCCACCCGCTCTGCAAACACCCATCAGCTGTGCAAACACCCACCATCTCAGCAAACACCCACCATCTCAGCAAACACCCACCTGCTCTGCAAACACTCACCCTCTATGCAAACACCAACCCACTCAGCAAACACCCACCCAGCTCAGCAAAACCCCCCCCCCCCCCCCCCCCCCCCGCTCTGCACTCCCCCTGTTTGTTGTTTGTGAACACCTGGGCGAGACGTTTGTGCTCTGCAGCGACCGATAACGAGACTCGTGCTCTGAGCCAAAAACCAATTTTGCTCTGAGCAAAAAAAATTTAAAAAGAAAGAAAGAAAGAAAGAAAGAAAGAAAGAAAGAAAGAAAGAAAGAAAGAAAGAAAGAAAGACCAGTTACAGTTCTACAGTTCTAAATTAAATTAGAAAAAGTGTTTTTTATAAAACTGTGCCAGCGCCTGTAGAGAGGAGCAAAAGTGTATTTGAGGCATTTCATTTTCTTTCAGCATTTTAATTTTCCATGATAGAATTGTGTTGTATAAATATATGTATATATATGCACAGCCAATGAAGGGCTTTTGACCAAAACACCATGAAATAAATACATTTTCTTTTTAATTTTAAACATTTTGTGTACAACCAGAAAACTTCATTTTTTTTCATTTTTGTAATTATACCTTCTTTCAAACCTATATGGGTAACACAAAATGTCCTTTTGAGGAAAATAAATCTAAATTTGTCAAAGAACCATTTTGAATACATCTTTAAATTTAGATTTATTTTCATCAAAAAGACATTTTACGTTGACCCATAAAAATAAAACACAATACATGAAACACAAAAATAATTGCCAAAGAATTATAATGTCCAACTTTCTGGGTTTTCATCTTATTGACAAACAAACAAACAACCCCAAACTACAACAAAACAGTGTGTCAGCGTGTGAGTGTCTGAGCCAGAATGGAGGTGCCCGTGCATTGCAATGAAGGATCACTTACCTCTATCCAGCACAAATCTCATGTTTGAGGGGAAAATCCCAGCTTATAAGTCTTTTCAAGGGACCTAAATGGATACAGCTGTCATGCTTGCTTTCAGGTTTATTATCAAGAGGGTTACAAATGAAGTCACCTGAGACTCACTGGGATTTACAATGAGATTTTAAAAAATGAATAATAAACTCATCACCTCCACTGCTCTGTAACCTGCTGTAATAATGTACCCAGCAGGTTCCCAGTCCAATCAGAAAGTAGTCAATAATGTACAGGGAGAAGCTTATGTGCCCACACACCTTTGATATACAAGACTGTGGTTTTTCAAATCACATCTCACTCCACTTCTCACACAGCAGATGCTCTGGGTAAAACAAGCCCCCTGACAACCTTAGACCTCGATACTCCTCCATGGCTGCACTGGTCAGATCTCATAGGCTGATTCCCATTGCTTGACTATCTCATCTCATCTGCCCAGTAACACTCTCCAGGCTGGGCTGCTGCTTGTGCTGCTAGGGGTGGCATCCACAAGGCAGACTAAGGAACTCAGCTCACACTCCGGTCAGTGATCAGGCTGCTTGGTAAGCAGCTGCTCCCTGCTTGTTGACGTGCAATCCTGCCAGCAAGCGGTTACATTCCCAGCCCCTAAAAAATGCCCAATTAACACTTCTATTAGCCAACTAGTTAGAATGCATTTCCAGCTTGTTTAACTACATTGAGCAGTGTTGGTTAAACCACAAACAGAACCCCAGTGCATCAACTTTAACAGGATTGCTCACGCTGCCACCTAGTGGGAGCACCATGTTGAGCATTATTGCTTGTCCCACACTACCATATTGCAGCACACTATAGAAAACACCTCACTAAAAAGACTTAGAGGCTCCAGTCTTGGAGGTTGCATGTCTTAGAGGCTGCAGTCTTTACTGCAGTGTTTTTTTTTGCTTTTCCATGGTTATACTTTGCATTTCCCATAGCTGACCCTGGTTTGCCATGTTTATTAATATGCTTCACCAAACCTCGCTATTGTTTCCAATGGTTGTCTATGCTTTACCATGCTTTCACTCTGCTTTATTACACTGTGCTTTGCTTTTACTTTTATAAGACGATAAAGACCACTTGATTCACACTTTAGCAAGGAATATCTTCCCATTAAAGTGGTTCAGGAAAGACCTCCAGCCTGATTATCTTCTACCCAGGGCATACATGTGTTTTATTACTGTGCTTTAAATGACAGCTTTGAGCCTTTTTCTTGTCCTGCTGAGCTCTCGTCTCTGAATGAGTGTCCTGTAGTTGTAGAAGTTACTGGGGGTGGAGTTGCATATGCACACATCAGTTATCAGTTTATATAGAGCTTACTGTTTCCATTAAATGCAATACATTGTGAGGCGCCATGTGAAATACAAGTGTCAGCACCGAGATAGCCTTGCTTGGGTGCTGGTTTTGTTTTGGATTGGTTTGTATCTGCGTCTGCTGCTCCTGCTGCTAGCCAGCCTCGGCCTCGACACTGCTCCACCACATTACCTTACCTTTGGTGTGTTGTTTTCAAGCTCAATTTTTTATTCAGTTTTTTATGACACTTGGGGTCTGGGTTTTGAATGAAGCAATTATAGAACAGATTTAAAAAGAGCTTCAGGCCTCTTCCAAGCCTCTGCATTACGTGGATAAGCTGTTATTAGACATTATTGGTTATTATTAGTCGTGTGAAAAAAATGTGTGTGTGGCAAAGTGCCGTGTCCTGTGGTTTTGTGTTTGTTACAACCGTTTATTTTCTGGCTCTCTGTTCATTTATTAAATGCTGAGCGAAACCATTCACTCAGCACCACCAAACTCCAATTCTCTCTCTCGTTTATTTCCTGTTTCTGGTCTGACGTCACCCACTGTAGCCGTCTTTGTGACACGTGGTGTCATCATGGGATTACCAGCACCTCCTAGATGCAGACCAGAGCAGGAACCGCAATTTCTTGTTCAAAAAAAAAACGAAAAAAAAAAACATGTCAGAAGACGCCGTCAGGCTGAGAGACTGGATCCAGGCCAATGCTGGGCTGGAGGCCCAGTCCATGCCCATAGCCATCCAGGTCCTGTGGCTGATGGACAGGGAGTGATGGGAGGAATATAAGAGGGAACACACCCCAAACTCCCTGGAGGAAGAGGTGGAGTTGGTCCTCTGCTACCTGGAGGCAGCTATAAACAGAACAGCAGCCCAGGTAGCAGGGTCTCCAGCGCCCAGGCGGGGGGGCCACGAGAGTCCAGTGCCCAGACGGGGGGACCACAAGAGTCCAGCGCCCAGAAGGGGGAACCTCGGGAATCTCAAAGCCCGAGAGGGAGCTGTTCCCATCTCCACCAGCAGTGAGTGAGTGCCTGCTGGTATAACTTTCCCTACCATCACCACCTGGAGGAGAGGAGAAGGTGCTTCCTCTGCCTCCATCACCTTCCTCTGCAAGTGAGGGAGAGCCGCACCAGTCCCCTGCAAGTGAGGGAAAGCCGCACCAGTCCCCTGCAAATGAGGGGTCCCTGTCCACCAGCAGATGGTGAATGCCTGCTGGGTCCCTGTCCACCAGCAGAGGGTGAATGCCTGCTTGGTTCCCGTCCACCAGCAGAGGGTGAATGCCTGCTGGTATCCCTTCCCCCACCAGCAGAGGATGAATGCCTGCTGGTATAACTTCCCCCACCATCAGGGGGAGAGGAGCAGGAGCTGCC